>NW_013952405.1:7624824-7637035 GCF_001266775.1 Austrofundulus limnaeus
ATGTTTTTTCAAGTAACTTAGAAAAAATAGGAAGAACAGAAATTGGCCGATAGTTTGAAACTTCTGTTGGATCACCAGATTTAAAAATGGGAGTAATATGAATAATAAATATGATAAATAAAGTTTATGGCCATAGTTGAGTGTCTGCATGTACCACCAGTAAACAGAGAGCTTTGCCTTACAGCTCAGCTCCACCTTCACAACAACAGATCGTTAAAGAATCTGTGATACTGCAGAAGCCGCACTGATAAGTCTATCAATCTCTCACTTCATCCTTCCCTCACTCGTGAACAAAACCCCAAGATACTTTAACCCCATCCACTTGAGGTAGAACCACACCTTTAATCTGGAGAGAGCAATCCACCCTTTTCCAACTGTGGACCATGTACTTGGAGGTGCTGATCCTCWCCCCAGTTGCTTCACACTCAGCTGCAAACTGCTCCAATGTGAGCTGAAGATCACAGCACAAAGACACCAACAGTTTTTTTATCCTGATTCTTTAAATTGTGATTACTTTTTATATAAGAAATTGATTATTCATTACAAAATGTATATTTTAAACGTTCTGAACTGTAATGTGCTTCCACCCTAAAACACTTGAATAGCTCAAAGTCACTTGAYTGGTTAAAAACACTAAGGACAGCTACCTATGTATTCTTTGTTTGAGGAAGACTGATCGAGCCACAGAGCAGTCGGTTCRTTGGTTTATAGGTGGTGAACTCAGCACTCTGTAAACACTAGGAAAAGGCAGAAACTGAAAGCCCAGCACTTCAGTAGGCCATAAATGGGAATGTACTGTATTGTTAAATCTTTACAATAGATGTCTTAAGTTGAGTTATGAGTTGGACCATATGTGGTGCAGTAATCTTGGCAAAACAATGAGACCTACTAAGTATAAAAACATTTAACTTGTCAATATAACACTTTTTGTGAGATTATTTTTTAGTTTCTCTGTTTTGTTGACTTCAGTGTCATGTGAAACTTTATAGGGGTTATGWTTAGCAAGTGAGAAGTGTTCAACTCCATCCACCTTTGAATTACTACGGGATGAAAAGAAAAGTAACTGTATTAAAATAAATTTTACTGGATGCAGCTAAAATAACAAAATATACCAACTACTGTATGTTAAAATTGTTTGATAAATAAGGAAGTGATGCCTTTTTGAGAGAATAAAAAAGGAAAATTTCTTTGCACTTGAGATGCTTAAAAACCACTTGAGTGAACAGATTTTCTGAAAGTTGCTCAGAATGTAGAAAACAGTTTATACAAAAATGTATTTTATCTTTTAAAAAATACTATGCATCTACAGAGTTACTATTGATCACTAGCCTGGTAAAAACCAGACCCTTGTCCTTCACTTTGCTTCGTACTAGGGTCTGGACTTGCTGCATACAGAAGCGATTCTTGCTGAAGGCGTGGCCACTGCTGAAGCATGTGTGGGTGCGTGCGTGCATGTGTGTGTGTGTGTGTGTATGTGTGTGTGCCGCTAAGCTAAGAAGCTAACCGGAAATCGCGTGTGCTGTAAACAACCCTTCTGAGAGGAGAAAAGCACCGAGCCAAACGAGACGGCTGTAAATGAGAGCTGCTGCTTTGTCAGACAAATTTAATTTAATTTGGAAGCCTTATCAACACAGACTGGCTTCATTCACTTCCTCTACTGCTGTATGCTAAACTAACTAGCAGACACTGCACAGAAAATCGACGTTGTTCAAAACTCTGCCTTCTGTTTGCTGATTGGCCCAGGTAAAATAAACTACAAGCAGACACTGCGCAGAAAATCGACGTTCTGTTCTCTGATTGGCCTAGCTAAAAATCTGCCAGCGAAATCGTTGTCTATGGGAGAAATGCCAGACGGAGCAGAGAAGGGAAACTAGAATTGAGTGGAACTGTGTAGGAAGGCAAGGGCCAGGCTAATTGATCACTGGAATCTTCCAATAATGTGCCAAATTTGAGGATGTCAGATATCATATATCACATGTCACATATGAAAATGAG
Organism: Austrofundulus limnaeus; assembly: GCF_001266775.1. Taxonomy (NCBI): domain Eukaryota; kingdom Metazoa; phylum Chordata; class Actinopteri; order Cyprinodontiformes; family Rivulidae; genus Austrofundulus; species Austrofundulus limnaeus. The sequence continues at coordinate 7,626,820 of NW_013952405.1, forward strand.
ATTTTCAGTTGATGAAGCTAAATACTAAATGAACCCTGTTGAACCATAAACTAAGATGATTACTGTTCAACTAAATTGAGGCTATTTTAAAAAAATCTAGAAAYGGTTATAAGCTAGGGTTTTACAGTTAAGCTGGAATATCTTGTCTTATTTCAGTTTCACAAAAGCAGAGGTACAAACCCATTCACATTCATTTTCTGCCAGTTAGCCTGCTCCAGACCAGGCTAACAGCCAGGTTTAGTTAATCCTAGTCAAGCCCAGTTGTCTTTTTTGTAAATCCTGGATTACTGGATTCTGCTTCAGTTAAACAGACTTCTAGCTGTTGTTCTTCTTGTCCTCCTCACATGAGATTTGCACCCTCCAACCCCCTTGTCCTTCCATCCAGCAAATCCTTCCAACCAGCAATCCACATCTACACAATCATGAACACACTCACACACAATGAATCCATGATGAGGTGAAGCCCTCGTGGCAGAATCATTTTCTGTCACTAGCTCATATTTATAACCCCATCTATCAGTCAGCCTGTGGAGTGTGTGACGCCGTTCTCTGACCACCGAACTGCCCCCCAGCCATACATTAARACAGGGCGGGTGTGTGGAGTTCTGCATGTGTGTCACGGTGGTTGTGGTTTATGGGCTTTTGTTATGTTTATGCTTTTGTGTTATCTTCTTGTTCTTATTTCCCTGGTTGTGTTTTATGGTTCAGTTTTCAGCTGTGATGTTTGTCTTGGTTTTTACAGTTCTTTACTTTTATTTTGTGATCCGTAGCCTTGTTCAGTTTCTGGTGCCTGGATGTTTTTTCAGCTAATCTCTGGTTCCTGCACATCAGGATTCTGTTTGCTAATCCACACACCTGACTTTTTGTTCCTTATTAAATCTCGGTTTCTATACTGATGGGGCTTTATATTTTGTCAGATCCTTCTCAGTCCTTACTGATCCTTACAACGCCAAGTGGATTTTTACTTCTCCAATTTTTTTTAGCTCTTGGCTCTAGTTTTTCATTAACTTGCCTATAAACACCTACAGCTTTTATTCTTTGTCACTGACGCTTATTTGTTCCTCTTCCTCATCCTTCCTGCCTATAAGTCAGCATATGGTCCCTTCCAACACTCCAACAATCAGGATCTTTTAAACAGATGTTTGTGCTTGTGTATGAGGCTGTGCTAACCAAATAAAGAGGCTCTGGCTCATGACCAAAAATAAATAAATAAATAATGACTCCTGCCCTCCCGTTTAATCTGAGGTCAGAGAAAAAAGACTGAGCAAAGGAAGTGGGGAAGAAGACGAAGTGCAACCAATGAAAACGAGACGGCGGGCATGATAGGAAACAGAGAAGAGCAGCTATAAAAGAAAGGGATTGGAGAGAAATTGGAGCAGAGGTAAAAAAAAAAAAGAAATGAAAAAAGAAAGAAACACAGAAAGGTAGCCAGGCTTCTGTCTGCTGCTCTCCGATGAGAGMGGAGATCTATATCCTCTTCTGTCCAAGGTCATGGCTGTTACATGGGAGCAGAGCCATCTCCCGGCCTCCCTCACACGCTCACTGAGGTATGGCTCTGCCGATAACTACAAGCGGCCATTATGGATTAAAACAATTAAAGCCGAAGAGACCTTTGACCCTACGTTACGCCACAGTTGGGATCTTGTGTACCTTTACATAAAACGTGCTTGCCTCTGCACTAAAACGGTTCACGCTCATGTTGACCTTAAGAAACGATACAGCCATTTCTCTGTACGCCCCTTGAGGCCGAATCAATGGAAAGCCATGTTTTCCAAACCACAGAAAAGTCATGGTTTTCTACGTTGCCTGTCTACACCCTCCTTTTCTTTAATTTCTCAATTTGCGCTGTGAGAAAATGCAATCAAATTATTCATTCACTCTTGATTAGTGTGCTGTCGTCAACACTCYGCTGCACAAAAGGGAATCAGAAGGCTTCCTATTTTTTTYTCCAGGACTCAGAAAGTAAATAAAGCAGYAGAGGGAAGGGACAAAAATAGAGGTTTCATCGCATATTTTGCCACCATGCTTCTGCACAAGCAGGATGCAGCTGAATACAGTGTTGCCWAAAAAACAACAACAAATGTTCAGATAGCATGTTGTTACACATWGTGGATGAGAACAGCATCCACCCTGTGATTACATCAGTGTGCCCTCAGGGTCCACACAGAGGGTGAGTTGGGCTCCCTCTGCTGGTGTGTCCCAACTCCTCTCCCTCTGATTGATAACAAAGACCTTTCAGTGCGCTTCAATGACTGATCTTCTTGCAGCWTCTGAATGAAACCACTTTCACTTTCACATGCGCCCAATGAGGCAGCAATTAGAGGATTTCTACAAAAAATAATTCTGCCRAAACACGCCAAGTTTTTACCAACCCCCAGTTTTAAACTTTCTTGGAAATGCCACCAGTTATGGAAGAGATTCGATWCAAAAATACACTTTTTCTGACACCTCATATCTATTTTTATTTTTATTTTTTGGCTTGTGTTCCTGCTATCTTTTCAGTTCTTTCAAAAATATGCTCATGTCTGCTTCCAGGTAGATTTCTTGAAATAACATGATGCAAAAGTGGAAAATACCCACAAGCAATAACAATGTACGCATAGAGAATCACGAGTACAGAGCAGTACAGTGACTTTGGTAAGAAGTGTATAGGCCAAAAGGTAAAAGCAGAAGTCAAAGTGTGTGTGTGTGTGTGGGTGGGGGTGTGGGGGGTGTGGGGGGTTATTGAATTATTGTCCCAAAGGGAGTATGTTCATAAACACTCTAACACCTTCTGCAAACACAAGATCTACTGTGGTCCCAAAGACCAGACAGATACACACACTTTGCCCGGTGCATCGTTTAAAAACAGACTTTAACCTACTGGCCACCTCCCAAACTCCCGTCCTCAACACAAAAAGCACAAACACACTGCTCAGTGTTTATCTAAATCAACAGGAGTTTCCTTTTTGGCTCCCAGCTGGTTTCATCACTCACACTCCTTCCTATGAATATTTCAGCAGTGTTTAGGGTCTCCTGCACGTGCACCATTTCATGCAGTTAAAAACACTTCTCCTCCTCCACTCTGCTCTCATCAACCCATCCATCCTCCAGCGCCTTTGTTCTGTTCGTGCAGGATGTGACATATATCCAGTGCAATGTACACACACACACACACACACAGGCGATGCTGCGAAGTCAGCTAGAAACAGGAGGTGCACTGCCACTCATCTGATGGTTAAATCTACTCTGAGGTCAAGTTTGGGAATGAGTGCAAGCGGCTGAGAAAAGGAGTAATCAAAGGGATGGAGAGCTTTGTTGAGCTTGACTGAGACATCTCACAGATGTATCATCTTCTTTCAGTGTGACTGACAGCCAAGTATCCACACACACACACACACACACACACACACACACACACACACACACACACACACACACTTTCTTCCCCACAAGCTGCTTCCCTGCTGCCAACTCTGGTGCCTCCAACAGATTCTGCGCGCAGAGATTCTCCACTTCTCTTCATTTGCTGCAACTTCRAGCTCCCATTTAACAGCCCGGCGCGCGCGTTTCGGGCCAACAAGCGGTCAGGAGTAGTTAGTAAGTGAATGCATTGGCTAATTTCAGCCTGGAGCATCGATGTTAATACAATAACCAAGAGKGGGGGCTCCACGGTGGCGTGTGACAAATTTAATGTAATTGCGGCTCCTCATTTGCAGAGGCAATACGGCTACAGTGTGCAGAAAGGGGGGGGGGGGCAACATTTATCAGCGTGTAATCAGGAAGAGACTGATCATTTTAAAGGATTTTTGACAGAGATGCCAATGTTCTTTTAGACTAATCAGTACAAGTTACTTTGAAGCAGCCAGTGTCACAAAGTGGACTAATGGGGCTCAGTCCGTCTCTGTGTGGATATACATGATGCAAATTTAATGTCAGCAGGCTCAGAGAAGAAAAACGTGACGGACACTTTTCTTTTTTTCCTTTCTCTCTCTCTCTCATCCCCGCTCCTCTTTTATGCATGATTYATAACWGAGAGAGKAGCGCTTCTCCCCGGCGAGAGCGGTACCGAGCGGCGCGGCGGGATGAGAGGGCTCCCCCACACCCSACACACACCCCGTGCTCCGAGTCACCCAACTCCTTTTAAACCTCCATCCTCCCCCCACCCTTTCCACTGCCTGCCTGCCAGCGCACCCACCTTCATTCTCCGGGTAACTCCGCACGGCTGTGCACGGCGGCGACGCGCGGAAAAGCAGCAGCAGGGTGGTCAGGAGGGGGAGAGCCGGATAGATCCACAGGAGCCGCGGTGGTGCCATCCTCAGGCCGCGCTGCGCCCTCGCTGCATCCCTGTCGGCGGTGTGGAGTCGGTGAGCGCAGCCCTGCGATTGAGGAAGGGAAGGAGGAGAGGAGAGGAGAGGTGAGGAGAGAGAGAGGAGGAGGAGGAGGAGGAGGGTCCACGCAGTCAGAGAAGTCCTGTCAATCAGTCGCCTGGCGCTGGGAGGCAGAGGCTTGTGGAGTGAAGCTTTAAACACCATCAAAACCAAAACAAACCATCAACTTTTTTTTTCTTCCCCCAAGATTAAAATCTGGTTGATTCCTGAATATTTCCCAGCACTTCCAAAGCTCCATGCAGGCTGGAAACACTGCAGTCTGTGAGAAACATGGGAAGCTGTTTTCAGCTCATTTTTTTTAATGTTTATTCTAAAACACTGCTGCTGAATTAAAAACATTATTTAATTAGATTTATTAGAGCAAAGTTAGCATGAGAAAACGAGACTTTAAATCAAAAGTGAAGTTTTCTGGAAAGATTATGAACAATTAACATCTTACCTGTTGTAGATGGCTTTTTAAAAAAGGCTCAGATTGGAAAAATAGAGCTTAATTCTAAACCTTTAACATAAGCTTTGTATGAAATCATTTTTTGGTTATGTTGATATTTGCATAAAGCAGCAGCAGCTAGCTGTAGGTCTTCCATGACAGTTTGTGTCGTGGTTTGAGTTTGACGCTGAGGTTTGACTTTATCGACTTGTTTGAAAGGCTGCATCAAGGATTCTATCAAATCTCTCATCGTGTGACAGATGTTGTTCCAGGCTTCCTACGTCACAATGAAATACAAAAAAGTGACTGTTTTGAATTGCCTTATTTATAAGTAACTGATAGGGTCTGTCGCTGAAGTTTTGAGAAGCTTCAATTTTTTTTCCACTTCTGTCAGGAAGAAATCTCAGAAGCTTAATGTGCCCTAATTTGAGTGACCGGAATGGCCCAAAATGCAAGACAAAGCAGGAGTCAGCTTCAGAATCAAAATGATTTTAATAGTGGAAAATTTCAGATAATAGACAGTATAGATCTTATTGAGACTGAGTGAAATCAAGGAGTTTATAGACTGGAGTAGATGATCAGTGAGTGAGAACAGGTGCGCTGACATCACATACAAATAGAACTAAGCTAAAAGTATGATAAAAGCCTCAAAGAACAGGAAAAGCCAAAAGTACTTTTCAATGTCATAAAACCAACACACCAAAACAAACTTAAAATTCAAAACCAAACACAAAAAGTAGAAACCATAACAGCCTGAAACACTTACAGAAATGATTGTCTAATATGTAAAAAGTTTCAAAGTTTAAAAGATTCAAGATTCTAATATGTCATTCACACGAACCACTTGGAATCTTTTGAGAAAAGCTGTTTTTTTAATTTATTTTTCTATTGACCCGATCTGAACTGGTTCATTCATTTAAACAGAATTTACCTCGGTTTCTCTAAACTACGATTGTTCTACAACAGATTTACAATTGTTTATAACCTTTCCATAGCTCACTTCAAAAGATCCAAACTATTGTATTTAGGTTTTAGGTATTTCATCACATTAAATGCACATGAGTTTAGACAAAGAAGATTGAAACATTGAAAACATTTTTTCTCTGTTCTTTTATAAAACTACACATTATAGGCTACCAGAAATTTGAATCAAATCCACTCAACCAGCCGTCTTATATATGATCCAGTGGTTTGGATGTACACCAACATAAACAATTCCATCTCATTTTCAAAAACACTGTCAATTATTTTGATAAGTGACATGACGCACGGCAATTACTGCTCAGCTTGTCTTCTCCATGTCYGTTTCGTCCCTGTTGTTGACGCTGTTCTGTTGGATAACCAACAGCTGCAGACGACGCTGACGTGCACTTCAGATTTCAATCCGACAAGACTTTATGGAGATTTATTCAGCTTGTATTCCATGTTATATGTGGGCTGAGGTTGCCTGGATGTGCACTGCCTTTTGTTGAATGTGGCTGTCCTGAGACATGAAAAAATAATGAGGCGAGCTTGTCCTTAGGAATGTTTGAGGAAAAGCTGAAAGCGTCGAGGGTCAAGCTTTCAGTCTTTAGCACATTTTGAGCTTTAAGGTGAATCCATGATGGGAACAGATGTCTGTAGAGAGTCGTTTCACCTCTTGAAAACACTGGTTGGGTTTATGTAGATACTGTAACGCTTCTCAAAAAGGTACGGGACGGAACCATGTTTCCCATTTTGAAACATCTCTTCTTTTACTAACAGTCTGTAATCATAGGAGCTGTGGCTGYACGGATGTACAGTTTGGTTTGTCTTGCTGAAATATGCAAGGCCTTCCATGAAAATATGTCAGGATGGGAGTTTTTTCTTATCAAACCTATGTATAACTTCTGCATTGATGGTGCCTGATGTGGAAGCTCCTCATGCAATAAATACTAATGTACCCCTATACCATCAGATCTTTTGAACTGTGCATTACAAGCCAGGATGTTCCTCCTCTCTTTAGCATGGAGGATGTCTGGTCCTTGATTAGAAACACAAATATGTTGAAAATTCTAATTTTGTTTTGTCTGATGTACTGTATGACCACAGAACAGTTTTCTAATTTTCCTCAGTTCATTTCTAATGACCTCTGTTTACTGTTTACTACATTTCAGTTTACATAAGGCATTTTCTTTGTTTGATAGAGCTTTAACCTGCATTTGTGGAGGGCAAAGCAAACTGTGTTTACAGGCAGTGATTTGTGGAAATGTTCCTTCCCGTGCAGTAATCTCTGTAACAGAATCAAATCTGTTTTTTATRCAGTGCTGCCTGAGGGCCTGAAGATCACAGACATCCAGTACTGACTTTAACCTTGTCCTCTGACCACAGAGATTTCTTCAAATACATTAACTTTTTGGCTTATGTTATGGTCTGCAGATGATGAGATTATAAACGCCTTTTAAAAATTTTCATATGTTATTACAGTATATAATGGTTCACTGATTTTAGTCAGTTTTTTGGTGAACTTCTGCCCATCTTTACTTCTGATATTTGGCCTCTCAAAAATGCTCTAATCAACCTAATAACCGATTACAGCATGAATAATTAGTCTAATTATTTGCCAAAAATTCTTCCAGCTGTTTCTCATTTGTACCACATAACTTTGCTGTCTTTTGTTGCGTTTAAACCAACTTTTTAATGTGCCGTTGTCATCAAAATAGAAACAAAAACTGGTTTAATTTTTTTTAGTTTAGACATTTGATGCGTTGGTTGTGCTCCAATTTGTATAAAAAATGGGTTTCTGAGAATCACAAACGGTTGCATTCCATTTTTATTCGCATTTTGTTTAACATTACAACCTTTTATGAATTCGGGTTTATTATTAATGTGCATGGTTCAAAAAACTACCAACAAATTTTGAGAATTTGTCACAACTGCAGAAAAATATTAAAATATTGAACAAATTTAAAGCACATTCTCATATCCAATCTGGCGTCTCTCTTGCTCTGAGTGGCCATTGAGAAAAAAAAATGAAAGAATGCAGCCAGAGATCCCACAGGTCACTTGATGCATCGGGAACTTTTTTTCTTCCTGCAGCCACCGGGGCAAATGTGATGCAATCATGCCATGATTTATGTTGAGATCGTGACCACAATTATATTTGCCACCAGTAACGTTCTTCTAGCACGCTTCTGTCCCAAATGAGGCTGGTGAAAGAGCKKTGAACCTGCCAAACATCTTCTGATTTATGTGGAAATGCTGTTTTAACCCCTTCAACACATATGTGTGTGTGTGTGTGTGTGTGTGTGTGTGTGTGTGTGTGTGTGTGTGTGTGTGTGTGTGTGTGTGTGTGTGTGTGTGTGTGTGTAGAGAGAAGCAAGCTACCTCCACACATTTGTTCAGGGTCCAATTATGGTGATGATTTGTTCCTTGCAATAGCTTTACTTGATGACCTAATTTCCTCCCTGAGTGTGTGGAGGGAGAGAGAGAAAAAAGAAGATACAACAGCTTTTTTTTCTTCCCCCTTCTCTTCCTTAAACAAGCTCTTTTCTCAGTTTTTCTCCTCTGATTTTGCACTCATCCATGCCTTGACAAAACACCGCTGTCATGCATTCCAGCAGAGACGGGGTGACATGGCCCCTTAAACTCGTGCCATTTCCTCTGCCACACACATACACACCAAAACACACACACACACACACACACACTCATACCATGTATGGCTTGTTAAAGAGCCTGCTTGTGCATTAGGACATTTTAAGGGTAGATCCACACACACAAACAGTTTGCTGAGAGAGCTCAGTGACAGTTGCGTGATAAAAATGTAAAATGCGTGTTTTCTCATGCATTTCTGCTATACATCATCTGTTTTCTTTAATAAGAAATAAATTGTTTCCACAGTCTTTTTGTTTTAGCAAAGGCGAAAGGGTGGGATAATGTTTTTGCTCATGTCCTTCAAAGAACGCTATAGGTCTGAAAGTATTTCATCTTTTTTCTCCTGACCCCTTGATTCTAACCTCTCACCCTGCTTGGCCCGGATGGGTCAGCCATTCACTAACCAGCCGACCTGCCCGTCTTTGCGATTTCGTCACATTCAAAACTTATACATGTGATCCGAGAATATACAGTATATTTTTATTAAAACAGAAGACAGTAACAAACCCGTGTAAACACATCAGGCTGCGCAGCTGAGCACGTGTGCCTCATGTGCCATCGGCGGCGATCACTTGTTTGACATGGGGCAGAGGTGATGACAGGGTCGTCTGCCTTGCCAGGGACTCCCCCCTCAGCCACCGAACTCCGTATACACACACACCCTCAGCCCCATTCAGAGCCACTCACTCATGTGGTAATGTCTCTATTGTGACAGCCTGAAGGCTTTATGGGCAACAGCTTGGTGCTGGCATTTAGTCAGAGGCATGGGTGTGCATTTGAGCATGGGCGTTGTGCCTGCGTCTGGCTCATCCACTGACAAATCTGCACATTTGGAACTGGAAGCGTTGAGACCACGAGTTCTCTGAGCCAGGCAGGTGACAAGMGGAAAGTACTGCAGCCCAGAGGATGGTGAGGAGAAACAGTTTCAGGATTAAAGAGCATGACTGCTCGCACAAACACTCAGCTTCACCCAGCTCTTACTTCCCAACCGCCGTCTGACTCAGTTAGGCAGGCAGGAGCAATTCGTCATGTCAGAGAGTGCTGGTCCCTGCCTCATAACAAAAGGTGAAAGGGAGTGTGGGAAAGGACTGGAACACAAAGCCCTCCCTGCCCCCGTCTGTCTCCCTGTCTCGGTTGCATACGCGAGTCGAGAGCCCCTTCAGCATCCCCCATCCTGTGGCGGCCGTGGCCCCAGTCTACAAAAACACAACCCCAGATATTTGATTCCTTATCTTCACTTCATTTCCATTACCCTTCAAGGGTAGAACACTGTACCTGAACTCAGTCATTAACACTTCAGCATGGTCAGCAGTGACTTTTACAAGAAAATCCCTTTTTTATATGTTCTTAAAATGATAAAAATAAAATAAAATAAAATAAAACAAACAATCATAGCATCACTGTTCTTCAGCACCTAAAAAACCTTTTAAAGGGCTCATTGCGTCATTTTTGAAGTGATGTTCTGTCTAGACATTATCAATAGGTAGCGCCCACATAGCATAATTTCTTTGGCCCAGTTCTGGCCCACACAATTCACTCAGCCCAGATAATGCAAAGAATGATGGCCCTTTAGTGGCCCAGATATGGTTTGCCAGAGGTGGTCCAAGCATGGGCCAGCACCACATTAACCAAATCCCAACTGAGCCAACCGTGGCATGCTATCCTGAAACAGCATCATCTTTGCCAGACCTGGCCCACATCTGGTTGACAAACCACTTGCCATGCCAGCCGTGCCAACTTAAAGAGTAACTTACCCCAAAATTAACTTTTTTAGCTGATAAACTGTCTAGAATGTGTCTAAAAT
>NW_013952405.1:7637430-7639562 GCF_001266775.1 Austrofundulus limnaeus
GACTTTTTCTCTCACATGCTAAGGAAGTACCTAGTTTCTATCCACAGTTTTCTGATTTACTTTCCAAGACAACCCAGACAGCTCTTACTAAGTTGCTGTAAAAGGGGTGGATATAAAGCTGTGTTGCAAGATTATTTTGTGCCAAGCCTGTCTATACGTCTGTCTGTCTGTCTGTCTGTCTGTCTGTGGACAACATTATTCAAAAACTTGTGGACAGATAGTCATGACATTTACAACACGTGGATACTGGCAGAAGTAACACACCATTAAATTTTGGTGATGTTCTGTATCACGAAGCGGATACAGGAATTTTTTTTTCTTTTAATCCTCTCAAATCGGCAAAGCTGTRATGCTTTCACAGGGTTTCTATAAAAAACTGTGACAGCTTTCAGTGTTTGTACTTCAAACTTTATAAAAGTAATGTTAAAACCAGATGTAATGATGAATAATTCTTGCCATAATGTGCACATTTTTACGCATTTGGTTCACATTTATAGAATGTTTTGTGACCATGAAGTGCGTGACTGCAGCATGAAACCTATTTTTCCCATTTCCTCAAACACACCACATTGTCGGTAGGCTTGTACACAGATTGATGAAGATTGAGGAAGAGGAGTGACGCAGTGGACTTCAGACTCGGATATTGTTTGTTTGTTCATTTTTTTATTATTATTTAAATGAGGCCAGATCAAGTCGAGAGCTATTTGTGCGCCCCTCTATCCACCTCTCGCCAAACTTTGGGGGRAAAAGAATGCGCTGAGCGTGGTTTTTTTCCTTTTTTTCCACATTGGACTCCACCGGGAAGAAATTCCGTGCATACTGCCTGCTTAAATGTTCACTACGTCAGAACTTATTTGGCAAATGTGTTTCCATCTCTGCCTTTGTGCATTAACTCTTACAGGATGGGGGAAATTGGTCTTGGTGGAGGTTTGCACTCTCCGATTGCTTCTGGTTTTGTTTTGTTTTATTTTGTTTTTTGTTTTTTTGTTTTTTTTGAAGGCTTTACATTCCCRCAGAGGAGGTCAATCCGGGATATCCTAAAGGTCAGCGACCTCAGAATTTTTCTCTCATTTGCCTACGAGGTGAAACCCATTGCACTCCATGCACATCACAACTTCAAAGAAACTGGCAACCTGACAGACTTATAGGCATGAAGGTTGGTGCATTGAAATCTGCAGGACTATAGTTTGTTGACAGCATCTGCAAAAGTCTCAAAAGAGGAGAGAGGGCCTGTTGCCTCTGTCCTGTCCTGTTCTGTCCAGTCCTGTCCTGTTCTTTCCTGAAGTCTGTGGGAATGACTAACCTGTTGCAGAGTTGTGAGAGCAGAACGCTCTTTTACCTGCAAGTTCAGGTTTTCAGTTATCCAGTCTCTCGTGGGGGCGTGGCCAAGACTGGACCACTGGGTGCAGTGGATAATGCTGGTTGCCATCAGAGCAAGACGAGATGCAGTGAGGAGGTAACAGCTGACCTGATAGTATTTTCCCAGAGTGACCCTTCCTGGTGGGACATCAAGAGCTCATTTCATAAAGTGAGTTGTTTTTCACCGTGACAACATATTGTTCATTAGAACTACATTATGGACTGTAAATATATGTATATATATATAAAAAAGAAAAATGATTTTATTTTTGACCTAGATGGTAGTAATATTGGGAAACTAACTGGATCCCTCTGGTGAATACTGACTACAAGCTTTTCATGTTTTCAAAATCCAAAACCATAACTGATCTTTGGGGTATTCACTTCAGAAGTTTTGTTCTCTATATAATTTTCTATTTTCATGTATGTCTGCTACCTACAGGAGGAAAAGGTTAATTTGTGTTTTTATTTTGACTTAATTTGAAAATTAATTATTTTTTTAATTGGTTGGTTTTAAGTTAATTTTCATCAGTTTGACTTATTATCACTGCACATTTTTTAATACTTCCTTCTTTTAAACTGTTGGGTTTTTCAATTTGATTGTTGGTGTGGATTGAAAGACTTTCCTGAATGGGGTGGAAAATCTTTTGGATTTACTTTCCTAAGTATGGTTTTAATAGGTTTCTCTAAACAGCTTCTCAGAGAAAATAATATAACAATATCATGATCTCATGTTTTTTTATTTTGTTGACCTGAATTTGTATTTATTTTAC
>NW_013952405.1:7639701-7654611 GCF_001266775.1 Austrofundulus limnaeus
TCTTATAGCAGGTCATTTCTTTTTATTCTTTTTCTTTAACATTTTATTGTCAAAATTTGCTTCAAGTCACTAGTATTTTCTTGGTCAATTGCTTACTTAATAGTTCAGCTTATGACTTGTTTAGACCAGTAATTGGTTCAAAATTTAGAAATCACAAATTATTATTTTTCCTAACTTATTTTAGTGATCAATGTTTGATCAAAGGAAGGAGTTGTCTTGGAAAAATAACTTATCCTTTTAAGTCCTACATTCTTCTTAGGCCACGAGTCAGTGACCTCTTGTACCTTAAAATTACATTATGTTTTATGATTCCACTTTTTTATCTTCTGTTTTCTCGCAGAGACAGTGTTTTAAGATCAGGACAATATCTGTTTAGAAGTAATCATTCGTGTTGCTGTTTATCAAACATCAGTCTCTCCTTGGCCAAGCTTTGGTGCCAAGAAAGATGTCTATTGTCTCTCTTGGATAACATACTGTATAAATGTGTGTATTTGACACTGCCTCAGGACACACACTGCCCTGTGTGACATGGTGTGGGTCTGGCAATTGCAATAAATCCTGATTGTTCATTTCAGGGAATACTTTTTATTTTTGGATCACGTGTTTCTGTTTTGGTCAAATAAAGATTTCCATGACAGTGTCTGTTCTTATTTTATTTTATTTTGTTTTGTTTTGTAATTAACATGAATGCATTTTTGAAAATCAACATTGATAACATAAAGCAAATAAATAAATAAAAATCATGCCATTAGGTTGAACAGTTGTTGACACAAACACTCGGAGAATCAACTCCGCAAAGACTCCAAGTCTGAACAGCGGGTCAAAAACAGACACTCTTTTGGCTATAGCTATGAACCTAACTTGGATGAAGACTTTTATATTTTTCTTTTTACTTGGTTCTCCATGCCTGTTGTCACAACTGATAAGGAACTATTTTGCAGAACATCATTCAAAAATGATACACCATCCAGGCGGCGTTTCACACAAACAGAGGGAGGAAGAGATGAAAAAGTAGGTATTCAGGAAGGAAAATCTGCTTCTCTCCATCAGATCTGCCCACAAAAAAGGGAATCAGGGAAGAGAATGGGCTCTTTTTGAGACTGACGCCAGCTGCTCAGACAACGAGGCAAACAGACAGACATTCGGTCAAATCGAAGAGGTAAGAGAGGAAAGTGGTCACACTGCTCCGAGTGTCCTTTTATCAGTAAATTGTTGGGGCTGTAAATAAACACACTGGACATTGCTGACAAGAAGGCAAAGTGAATCTTGTGTGGCATACAGCTGAGCCCAGAAAACAGATTAAGTCTGCTGTTGACAAGCAGTCAGTGATTTCCCATCTCATCTGTGTCCTTSTCAAACAGAGGAATGATTGAACAATCAATGAAAAGCAACCTTGCCTCGYGGTATCGCATTCTCCATAAACATGAAAAATAAACACAGGTGAACAAATGTTTGAATTGAACATTTGGAAGGAGATTAAGATCATTTGAAAAAAAAAAACAATTTCCTCTAAATTTAAAAAAAGTTACATTTTACTGCCTAAACTTTAAATATTGGAATCCAAGAAAAAGGAACCACAGCAAGTCCAGACAGTTTTCTTATTTGCTTCTGAGCTGGTGTCACAAAAAAAAATGTTAGGAAAGACAGAACCGGATGGATTATAGAGAGGATGCAGTCATCGGCATGGGTTGGAACATGCCCAAGCGCTGACAGTCTGTTGGCAAAGAGGAGTGGGAGAGATGCCCAGCTCAGGAATCTATCACATCTGAAGTGATTTGTGTCGATGGAGTGACTGTGATCAGGCAGAATGGGAACCTAGTTCAGGCTTTAAACATATGCACTAGTCTGAACTTTAGTCCTTATGTGACTCCATTCTTTTTGAAGCACAACTTGTTTTTTTATTTTTTTATTTTATTTTTTTCCATTACAGCAAGAACATCTGAAAATGTTGAACCATCAACCTAGCCCTGCAGTAAATGAGTCTTGGTGCTAAATAGTGTCTGAAGTCTAAACTCATAGACACAATGTTTAAAAAAAGAATTACTGAGGAAGTCCTGAACTAATAAGAAGCTGAAATCTTAAAACCACACAAGACTAGAAAACTATTTTATTTTCCAAGCTTGGTGATGCAATCGAGTGGCAAACAAACTCCAAACTTATCCTGCTTAAAAAAAAAAAATACACAGACTTTTTCAAAAATAAATTCTTCAAATTTCACAGTTTCTGTCTTGGTCTGTAGGTTTCAATTTGTTTATTTTAGTTATTTTTATTATATTATTCTTGCTTTCTCAGGATGATGGGGTTTTAGTTTAAGCTCCAGTTAGTCAGCTTTGCATTTGGGAAGCTTCTGTGTTTTATTATTTTATTGTAAAATCTTTGTGATTGTTAATTCCACTTGTGTGGAAAATGATGATAACAAATGCTCTATTATTTCAAATAATGCCATTAAAGTTTTCACCACTGTAAACAAKAAATCCCTGGCAGCAGTATAGCAATACTCCTCTAAAGAAAAATAGCTTGAAACTAATTTAAATATATTTTCCCGCTTTTACAAATGTAATCATTTTTTTTCCATCCTTTCGCCCATCGTCAGGTCTTGGCATCAGCAGCATGATCGAGGAGTTACAGGCCTCTCTTTTCCCCAGCCACTTCTTCCAGTTCTTCTGGGAGGAGGCTTTCCAAGGCCAAACAAGAGACATAGTCTCTCCAGAGTGTCCTGGGTCTTCCCTGGGGTCTCCTTCCTGTTGGACATGCCTGAAGCACCTCCCTGTTGAAGTGTCCAGAAGGCATCCTTACTAAATGCCTGAACCGCCTCAACTGAGTCTCTCCTGGATAATTGAACTTYTTATCCTRTCTCTTAAGCAGAGTCCAGCTACCGTGCGTTAATAATGATTTGTAATAAATATTTGTCAGAGAGCCTTTAATTGGTCATATTTAGCTAATCAGCACATTTGGATTTTGGAAGCTAGGCAACTTCAGTCATGTGATTTAACCATCTTAGCCTCAGGATCTGAGCAGTTGATGCACCACCTAAAATAGAGTGCAAACCACGCCCACTGTGATTTGCACTCTATTTTAGCCACTTTGCCACCAASACAGTTTGTAGCCAGTGGAAAGTGGAGAATCCTCAAAACKCCWCCCTGGAGCTCAGTCCTCAGCTGAGCTATAACCCCACAAAGCAAACCTCCCCCATGTCTCCCCCACACAGTTCCACCAAATGCTTATAGTTTCTTGGCAAATAAGTAGCTTAACAATGACGTACCAGCATGAGGGGATGATTAAGGTATATACTGTATCACCAAGCTGAAACGTTCGGTGTTCGCTCCGGATTTTTTGAAAATATACTTTCGGGGTCTGACGTGGGATCATTTGAGTAGGTTCAAATTTATCCTGAGTAGCCATTTTTCAAAACCGATAACATATAATGTTTCTTTTTTTTAACAACAAAATACAACGCTCCTACAAAAGGTTGTAAACGGCATGAAGCATTGTTGTGATGACGTGCTGAAGTGGGAGTGTCAGAAACGGTAGGAGGTTCTTAAAAAGACAGAGGCCAATTTCAAGGCGTTTAGATAGACTGATGCAAAGTCAAATTTATTTTGATATATACAGCATTTTCATAACAACTGAAGGTAGCAAGGATTGTGTCATAAAATTGAACTATGTGCCTGGAAAATACATCCCCCCCCCCCACACACACACACACACACCAACACTGAAGCATTAAGATAAAATATACATTTTAAGTGATCTTAAGAGATTTATACAAAATATACCATTTCATGACAAATAATACATAAAAGTACTAAATACACACTTTAGAGACGAAAAAGATTTAGCCATGGACAAAATTGAACTAATGTGTATAAATTGCCTTTTCTCAAATAAATCTTAAAACATAAGAATAAAGTGTTAAAATCTACACAAACTCATTGACTACAGCTACAAACAGAACTGTAGAGTGTTTTTAAAAAAAGTGGGGTAAAGTTTAAGCTTTGAGAGAAATCCCACCAGTATAAAGTGAACTGCAGGGCGTCTTTCAAGTCCCTTCTTTTCTCTCGTTTGATGGCAGTAAGCAGCAGAACTACGGGGCTTTATTATTAAGTTTACAGCAGTCACCTCTCCAGCTGTGCTAACTTAAACTCCGTAAAGCAAAGTGGAGGTGTGAAGAGAATCTGTCCACTGCAGGATGTATCGGATTGAAGTTTTTTATTCTTCCACACCAGCTTTAAAAAAATCTACAGTTGCACTATAATATTTAATCCAAGGTAAAGAAGAAATAATTGACACTTTTGAATGCACAGCAGATTCTCTTACCTTTTCTTTACCCACATAATCAGTATGTACACAAATCAGAGGTTGGCTTGATTTGTCACTGTCTCCCTTGGCACAAACAGGCCTGCGCTAATGGACAGACACTGTTTGTGAGCTAAACAAATTAGCTCCATTACTAAGAAGCAGACAGCTAGGGTGAGGCGCACCAATTCGGGCAGCAAAAAAGCAGAGGTAAAAAAGATAAGGGATGCAGATAAATGTAGTGAAAGGGTATATTTAAGCAGGGAGACAATCCAGGATGCAAGGAATGAGTGAGACGGCTGTCTGATCCARCACAGTTTTGTAATGTGTGAGCCAGACTAGACATTAAAGCGCTTTGGGCCCTTGTGAGAGCGGAGGAGGAGGGGCCGAAATGTGCATTATCTTCCATCCATCACTCACTCATTACTGATTCACTTACTCACACCCTGGCGCACGCTCACACCCAAACGGAGCACATTCATGAATGCTGATACGGCCTAATACGTGCACTTAACACCAGCCTGGATGCGAGGGAGACACATTTATCTCCATGCAGCCGGGTGGAAGTGACTCTGAGTGCATCTGTTGGCGTGCACACGCGCGCAGGAGCGAACGCGATCCGCCAGGTTTCAGGTCAAAGCAATCCTCCGTCAAATGATTGGCTCGTAATCTGATTGACAGGGAGACTCCCTCCTGCTCTCTGTCTTCTCCTCTCCTTCTCCTCATGCATCATTCTCCCCGTTGTGTCTCTTTCTTATTACCCCGCTCCAGTTCTCACCCCGGCTACGCTGCTCCTGCTCAAAATCCTTCAACTTTCCCCCGTTGGTCCTCAGCTCTGTTTTGATGACGTGAACATAATTGTTCTGCCGTTGCCACGATCACGTYACCTGTTTGAAGATAACTCATCATCACAGCTCCTCTGCCTTCTGAGAGTGTGACAACTCTTAAATACAAGGCTATAAAACCATGTTCTGAATGGGTAARTTGAATGAAAACTCACAGTAGTGGCCTTGAACGTTTTCTCTGGAATTACTACAGGCACCATGAGTTGTATTAAGTAGAAGGTTGATGGTTTTCACTTGTGACACTCAGTAATAACACAGAAATCCCATTCAGACAACAAAACCAAGACCTCAGTTGAGTAATAATTTCAGAAAGGTCATGTGTGCTTTCAATAAAACTCTGCATCCAAGTAAAATCACGTTTTACGACTAAGTCTGTCAAATTCACATTTATTTTTGAATAACTTAATTTTCAAACCAGGACAATCACATTGTAAATGGTTTCTGTTTGAATCTTTTATTTTATGTAAGCTCTTTAGCCATTAAAGGCTAAAATACCTTTAAAAACACCTATTTGGCTCGGCAGGGAAATACAGAGGGGAAAGTCTGTCACGAAGCACTTAACCTGCCTGCTTTGTTACGTTCTGAGGGTGGGAATGTTTTTTCTTTTCTTTTCTTTTTCTGACTGGCATGTCAACAAATATCAAATGTCTGTTTGTGTAATGTGAGGAAAATGTGTTGAGAGCTGCGTCATGGGCTGAGTTCAACCTCACATCCTGCTGTTGGCAAATAACATGATGAAAGTGTGGGAATTTTTTATTCAGTTATACGAACGAGATCAATAATATTAGTATGGATGAAAAATATTTACAGCTTTTCTATTAAGCACTTTCACATATACACTCATACACTCATAAAAGAAAATTTCAACAAGGACTAGCAGTCCTTAGGGCATAGGTGTCAAACTCAAGGCCCAATGTTCATGGGTTTTCTACGACCACTTCCTCTCACAGACCAAAAAACATGCACGTTACTGTAGGTTAACTGGTAACTCTAAACTGTCTCCAGGTGTGAGAACGTGAACAGTTATTTGTCTCGTTTGTCTCTATGTGTCCCTGTGATGGACTTGTGGCCTGTCCAAGATATCCCCCATCCCTCCCACAGTGACAGCTGGTCATAGGCACCAGTAAACCTGAAAGGAAGAAGTGGGAAAACTTAATGAACATCCAACGGTTTGTTTTCGAACGTTTCCTTAAAATTCATCCATGGGTTCATGAGATATTTTGCTAACAGTTACACACAGAGACATATTAACACCCAATGCTCTGAGAGTTGAAAGAATAAAATGAAAAGAAAAATCAAAAGCACTATTAAAGTTTTTCTTTTTCCTACGCAGATGATCTATTTCGACACTTTCAAAGAAATATAACCATTTTTAAACCCAGCTCTGACAAATACCACGTTTTCCTTTTTATATTTTCTGACAGAGAGAACTAAAAATATAAATAAATAAAGTAAAGATGGAGGACACACAGTGAGTGCATCCTTTGCCAAGGCCACTGCTTTATCTCACTCTTTTAAAGACAGTGATCTGTATCTGCAGCAAAATATAATGGATTTTTCCTTTTGGCCATGTTCCATCTCACCACCAAGGTCCATGAAATTCAATTCTGTATTTTTTTGTGTAATCCCGCTGACAGATTAACGGCAGTGAAAGCATGCTTCTGCTTTGGGTCTTGGGAAAGAAGAGGAGATAAAAAAAAGAAACTCTTGTCTATTGATCACGTTCCAGAGAATACAAACACACAAACCAAAAAGTGCAGAAAATAAATGGAGWGAATAATGTGATGGGCCGGCTCTTTACTTCTGTTCAGATAAATGACTCATTATATAGAAGAATTTACAGTATGCTAAAACGGTGAGAACGGTACCAGCAGCGCAACAACACACAAAAATGTCTCTTTTGTCAAGAGGATAAAAAAGAAACTCTACTTTTGTCCCCTTTTCTTAGAGGTTTAATGATATGCTGTAGGCCCATTTTAAACTCTTTATACAGCTGCTTGAGATCTATACTGCTGTGTCACTCAGTAATCAATATCTCTTACACACACACACCCCGGGAGGAATTTCTCTTATCGGGAAACATCAGATCAAGCATACACTTGAATGCCTATTGGGGCCAGATTGACTCACAGCGAGGGGACTCTGGATCAATGTTTTTGCTGGTGAGCCCAGCTCGTCCCCTTGTCTTGTGCGCTAAAGTGCGCGTCCGGGGAGTGTCGGCCTGCTCAACCAGCTGTCTGCCTAATCAAGGCGTATTAACCTTAAGACGGTGGTGGTGAGGATCAGAGGGGGGCCAGAACAGGCCGAGGGGAGAGGCCCCTGGCTGAGGTCCCACCCRATGGGCTGAAGAGACAAAGACGAGCCAACTGTGTTTCCAAACACAGGCCCCTTCTCACATCTCGGAGGTCAGGAACTTGGAATAATCTCGCTAAAGCAGAAGGGACGATGGTTTCTCAGGCACATGCATGTTCAGGGATTAAACGACCCTACTTAACCTGAAAGAGGAGCAAATGTGTTGCAGAGAGAAGGGAAAGCTGGAGGGAGTGGAAAACGTTAGGGTTACAGGGTCTGTGTGGGCAGAAAGACAAGAAAGTGGTGGTTCTGTGGTGGGGGAGGGAGTCAAAACGGCATCATGTGATGTGTAGTAGGCATTAGGCAAAAAAAAAAAGGGAAAAACTGAGAATCAAGAGGGTGAAACACTGAATTTGATCAATACAGACAAACAGAAGGAGGATGAAGAGAGCGAGTGAGTAATAAATGAGCGCTGGTGATCCAAAGGCGACTTTCCTGTCTGATCTTCCTCTGATAAAGTTTTTCAATCACGGCTTCGTCTGACGCCGCACCACCAAAGAGAGACAAATGGGCTGACAACCAAATGCAATGTATCAATCAGTCCCTTCATCCTCTGCCTGCAAAAAAAAAGTCACATTTCTGGACATGTTTTCAGCACAATGTCAAGCTAGAATTCAGTCTGTAGCAGTGTTTGATTGAAAACAGCGAGTCTAAATTATTCAAGGCCAATTGATATTTTATTACCATGAAGTGCAGAATAATGTCAGCTATAGCCAAGGGGGTTCCAGCAGTTGGAGTTTTGCCACTTTAAACTGCTAGGCTGAATCTGGATGACTCTCTCAGAGGCTGTCAAGGTCCCGCTCCATGTTTGCTCACTGTGGGAAAACAGCACCATCTAGTGGAGCGGCAGGGAAGTCTGCAAAACTCAGGGCACCTGTCACTGTTGAATGAGAAGTTTCATAAGAGGAAAAAAAAAAGGCGAGGGGAATACAATTATTATAAAGAACGTGCAAAGTCTGAATACATTTAATAAGAGAACCTGAGGCTTTTGGTGAATGTTGCTTGTTTTTGTTTTGTATCATTAGAGCATAATGAGACATTTTGAAAGAAGTAAGATGTTGGATCAAGTACAAAGTTCTCAGGTTATACAGTCAGATATGCCATGTTTAAAATAGTAAATATTCACCATTTACATAAATATCATGTAGTCTTTGCTGATAGCATTCCATAAATTTACCTCCCAATTTTTAGGGAGAAAGTGGGGAAAAAAACTAAAGCAACAGCTAAAAACGTTTTTTTAAACTAGTGTAAGAAGTACAAGTTAGAATCTAAATTTGGAGTTAAATGTTAAGAAAAGAAGTGCATGATCCGGGTAAAATTTCTTCAAACTACATGGTGATGATGTTTCCTGCCAAAACTCTCAGGTTTAATAACTATGCAATWAAAAAACTACACGTATAATTGTTTTAAAAAGAGGTGAAAGTTATGCGATGTCACAAACAGTCGTTTATTATTTGTAAGACAAAATCATAACTTATTTGCATACTTTGATTAGATTTTGCAGTTAATAATTAGCGATCATTGCCTAATCTCAAACATGCTTAATTATTAATGATTAAATACAGTATATATTTACAATTCTTTACTTAGGTCACCAAAACAATATAGCAACATTTACTCAAAATATTTTAAAAATATCTAGATTTACTAAGAAAGACTCTGAATGACCATCAGGTAACTTTCACCTAAAGACCTAGCTGTCCTCAAAGGAATATTGCTCACCTCAGCTATGATCTAAATAACCGTTAGCTTATTATCTGTAGAATTGACTGAGCAATAGCAATTTATGTGTTAAATAATGTTGATTAAATCAGCTGTCGATGTACACACTTGTTTTCTGAGTATTTCCTTAAAATCTGTTGAGTGATTTGTGAGATATTTTGCAAACAGACAACCAGGGTTAATGCTGTGAAGCACTGACCCAGCAGTTAATACAGCAGCAGCATTAAAGATCTTGCGGAATGTAAAGAGCTTGAATTACACTGTATATAAGGCAAGGCAAGATGCTCAGCTACTGTCACGACAATTTTCAGTTCAATATCTGTAAAACTGGACGAGTTAGAGACATTTTTGTGTTTCTTCAACAATAAAAGTATGGTTCTAATCACTTGACAGATATCCTCTGAAAAACACACAACCTACACTCCAAATCAACTTTTATCAGATGAGCTGTGAACCTCACATGATGTCGTTTAGATTTGAAAACTGTTTATTGTCCTGTTAATGTCGAAACACAAAGGAGAAAACAGAAACACAAAGACCCTTCATGGAGACTTAAAGGCCGGACTAAATAAAAGCGCAAACTGTCACTTTCTTACTGATGGGCCCGTTTGACTGAATCCATGGAGAGGAGTGGACAGTTTGCTGTCTGTAATGACGCTGGCCAGAGACAGGTTACTGAGGTGGTGAGATGCCCGCTCGCTCTGGAATGATCATGCTGGATCAGCTGTGGCATTGCAAGCCTTTCAGCCGTGACGAGCCGCACGCCGTGGGCCGCTATAATTAAAGTGCTTATTGATTAGGTCTGACGCGCTCCTGCGTCCCCTGAACCGTGAGCCAGTCACTCTCACAGACATTCAAATCACCCTCTGAGCCACAAGAGCAATGTCTATGCTAATGTGTATGGTAATATGCCCCCCCCCCATCCCCCCCAGTTTAGGTCGATTATTGACGCCTCCCCCCCCTAAATGGATGGTTGATCCACAATTGAAGCTTTATGAGAGGACGTCGATACCAGATTGATACCGGGGCACGGGGTCACTTTCATTTCAACGCCACCACTTTCTGCTAATGAATTGGGCATTACTTCATTAACTGAYGCATTAATTGGAAAAGCAAATGGCATTTCTCGATTCAAAGTGGGATTTGAAGTTATCCCTTGGTATTGAACAGTAATATACAATATTCATGTGCAGAGACCCAAGAGATTAGGTCAGAGAACCTCATTTGGTGAAGAACACCCTGTCATTGGGCTCATCTAAACAGCTTTGCTCAAACAGAGTGTGTCTTTGGGAGAAGAAGATAGACGTATCGATTCAATGAAATTAAAACAGCCATATAAAAATCCCCGTACTATGATAAAAGTCGGGATGAGAGCAGGTGGTACAAATGTGGACAACAGTTTTTGTGTTGGTGCTGATAGCAAATAAAAAAAATAAAAAAATAAAATCATGCAAGAAAGGTTGGTGTATTGATTGTGTGTGTGGCTCCGCTGCACCCTCAGCACTTCTCGGGGTCTCACGCTGACCTGCTTCACTTTGCTCTCGCTTTGCACATCCTCAGGCAGACGTTCTCCTTGTCATGTTTGGGTTGCTTTCATCCTCTAAAACCCTAAAACCCCTGACATATAAGATCTGGAAAGTTTGGAGGCATTTTTTCTTCTTACTTCACATGAAAAGGCAGGAAAATATCAATGTGATCGTAGTAATGCCATAAAAAAAGAGAATCAATAACATTCCTCTGTGCTGAATGTGAGCTAAAATTAAACATCGATCTGTGTGGAGATGATCCCTTATCAAACAGAGAGAGGACAAAGCAGCTAAATATATCCATCATTTGAGGCAGTCCTTTAATTACTGCTCTCATTTGCGATGCGTCACTCATACTGTCTCTTCGCCGGCAGGTTAAAAAGRGCAAAACCACAGGTTTTTKTGTGTGTGTATGTGGGTGTATGACTCATGAGTGGGTGTAAAATGTACAAATTGTCTTCATCGAGTTGTGGTTTGAGGCAAATTTGTTGGGTTTCAATATTACTTTTCTCACGAGCCATGTGAAAGACAGTGAAGCAGGTTGTGCATGATGAAACAGTTAAAATAACTTAGTGTGGTTTGTGTGTTTCGACATGTTCTTAAACATTCTTGTCAATAGGCTTCTCATTCAGGTTTCCTTCAGCTATAGAATAAGGACGTGAAATTCAGCATTGATTGTAAATTCTTATGACGCCACGTTCCACTCTCTTGGTTTATCTGACGATTAATTCTCATCTCCGATGCTGTCAGGCAACCAAATCTTTGGCTCCTGTCCAGGATAGTATTTAATGAATAAAATGAACTGAATTATTTAGTCAGGCATCTTTCTAGTTATAAACAAGCTACCGCAAAAATGAGGATGATGACAAGTCTTAATATAGCGGAAAGTGTATTCAGCAACATATTGTACAGAAGGATCGGTTTAGCTTTTTTCTATGTCGGTGGACCAGATCTATAACCTTGCAGAGGTGCTGAGTGGTTTAATTGTCCAGTCTGCTTAGGTTTGTGAGCCTTGAAAAGGCTTATGAACCATGAGGGACTGTGTTCTGGGGACAGTACAGGATCATAGGGTGCCAGGGCTGCTTTTACAGGCTTCTTGGTCCTTGTACAACCAAATCACAAGCTGTGTTTGTTCTTTATCCCCAAAGTTGAGCTTTGGATATTGGCCTTGCCTGCTGAGCTCTGGACATCAACCTTGACTGCTGGCCTACGAACATCGGCCAGTTTGCTTCTGAGAGAGCTGGAGGGGGAACCTGTGGTGGAAAAAAAATCTTTCCATGTCTGTTAAACAAAATGCAGAAATACATGATCAAAAAAAGTTCTTCACTACAATGGTCTCTGAGTAATTTCATTGCAATAAAATGAGAGTCAACATGCATACAGCAATACAAGCTGAGTCTGAGGACACAGCCCCAGTGAAGCATCTTTTATACTCTTCCAGTAGAAACCAGTCCCAAAACCAGTTCCTATTTGACATGCAAGGAGTGGTTCTTATCTGAGCAGCAAATATTTCTAGTTTCAGTTAAAAGCATGTTCTGTGGTCCTCCAACAAAGAAGAACACCTTAAAATGTGGTTATACTTCCTATTTTATCGTCACTTACATGTTCATATTCCAAAAGTAACAAAACAAATAGCTCTGCAATCAAATTGTGAAGAAACCACAGTAGTGTGTGAAGTTAAAACTTGAAGAACGAGAAAAAGACACATTAAAGGTGCCCTACTGGAAACTTACAACATGAGTTCAAACAATTCAGAATAACAGGACAATGCATATGCAGTATATTTTATAAGTGAAACATAGCTGAAACACTCAAAAAGATAAAAAATAAGCAGGTCCTCTGTATGGGTTCTTCTTCAGTGAAACATTTTGTCTCTCCTACAAGTGGCTTCTTCAGTCTGATGAAATTCAGGTGAACTCAGCCTTATAAGCACTGCCTCCACCTGGTGGACAAACAGGTTAGTCACATGCAAGAGAGGGCCATCGCCTAACAATAGGCTTGTTCATAGAGGGTCATGTGCCCCATCACCTGACTTATTGGTTTGGATGCTGCTGCTGTGTTTATTTTGTGTTTTGTTATGTGAATGTAGTGAGTTGCAAGTGGGGTTCAACGTCCCCTTGTTTTTGACTCCATTTTCCTGTTTGTGTTGGGTATTGTTGGGGCCCTGATTCACACCTTTTGCTCACAGGGGGCTGAGTCATACTTGCAATAACAGCATTGTAGGAGGAAGACAACTGGACACGAAGGCCTCCACCTCTGTTTAATGGTGGATGTTTTTTCTTCACAAAGATGGCTTCCTTTACTCCTCTCTCAAACCAACGTTCCTCTCTAACAAGGATTAGAACATCTTCATCCCTGAAAGAGTGACCGCTGACCTGTAGATGAGTGTAAACTGCAGAGTCCTGACCCGACGAAGAAGCTCATCTGTGCTGGCTCATTCTTTTGAACAGTGGCTGTTTTGTTTCCCCAATGTATGATTGATCAAAGTCCTCCTGACACTTAACAGCATATACTATATTACTCTGTTTGTGCCGGGGAACTGGATCTTTGGGGTGAACTAATCTTTGTCGTAACGTGTTTTGGGGTTTGAAAGCCAATGGGACGTCATGTTTAGAGAATAAACGTCTCAGTTTCTCTGAAACTCCTGCCATATATGGAAAGAAAACACCTTTAAATTATAAATACATGGGCAACAATTTAATTTTCCTTCACAAACCTGTTGCTGGGCCCGGCTGTCATGGCGCCGGGCCCAGGTGAGTCATGCAGAGTAAATGCATCCAGAGTGTCATGGTTTGTCATTTTATGCCTTTATTTATCCTATAGTGTTTCAGTGTTTCCCTGTGTGTCTCAGCTCAGCTGCCCCACATCACGCTGCTGATTACCCTTGTGTTTCTTCCCAAGTGTTTTCTGTTCCCTGATTAGTTTTCTGTGTATTGAAGCTCAGTCTTGTCTCTGTCTCATTGTCGGATCATTGTTCCGCCTACCTGGTTGTGTCCTGTTCCATGTTCTTCGTCTAACTCCAAGTTAAAGTGAGTTTTGCTGTATTTTCAGCCTCCTTGAGTTTTTCATTAAAGGCCTTGTGCTTTTTTGCTTTTTGACATCTGCCTGTGCCCTGGGTTATTTTGTCGGTCCTGACACGGAGAAGAGGGTTAGATGTGGTGGGAAATAAATCTGTAGACAATATGAAGGAAATTACAAAATCACTGAACTTTATCAGGGCAGAACTATCAAAGCTGGCATTACAGCAAGAACTATTGATTGGTCTGATTAAAGAATTGAAGCTATTGAAAGTTGTGATAAGTGATAGAGATAAAAGGTAGCTGAACTGGAGCAAAGAGTGGATGATCTGAAACAATATACAAGGAGAGATGATTTATTTACTGGGCTTGAAATTAAACATCGGACCTAGGATCAAGTAGTGACCTTTTTTACAAAATAATGACAGTGACATCTAACCTGAGAACGTTTTTGTCTCACCTTGTCTGGTAAATCAGAAAAATTCAAACCATATATTTCTATCAGTTTTATCAGCAAGAAATTAAAAAATAATTTGATAAAGCAAGCAAAAACCACCGAAGGGAACAAATGTATACATTATTGAACATTTAACAAAAAGTTTAGCTTTTTCTTGGTGTTTGTGGGACTCTATCATTGTCACAGTTTGTGGTGTTTATGGATCACAGCAGATGTGGGCAACTAGTTCCATTTACTCAGTTATATTTACAGGAAAAATGTAATTTTAGGGAAGGTTGTACTCCACCGTACTTTGTTACTTGAGTAATATTGTTGTAATGCTACTCTTAAAGTCGTAATGTTTCTTATGACTCTACCCACAGTAAGTAACTTCACTGAATGAAGAACTGAATGAATATTTGAACCAGAGATGCTCCAGAGACACACCTRTAGTTTATGTTGAAGTGAGTTTACCTCAAGTGTCAGACTCAAGGCCCTCAGGTCAAATGCGGCCCATGAGTGACTTCTGTCCAGTCCACCCAAGGGGTGGAGAAATTTTTATTTTAAATTTTTTAACCTATAATATCAAAACAGGTTATATCAACGATAAACTTTGAATTTATGATTCAATGCAACAAAATAAACTAATTTAAAAGGTGAAACACAACAATACTTGTCCTGCCTCTGAGCTGTTAGCTTTTAAGTGTCTCTTACCC
>NW_013952405.1:7654676-7674837 GCF_001266775.1 Austrofundulus limnaeus
AGCACAGAAACAGTACTATTTAACATTTTAGACACATTCTAGACAGTTTATCAGCTAAAAAAAGTTAATTTTGGGGTAAGTTACTCTTTAAGGAAGAATCCTTAGTGGGTACCTGAGCTCAGGGTTTGGGACTTGTTTATCTAGGAAGAGCTCAAAGCTGCTCGTCTATACTGGAAGGAGGTGACTCAGGAGGTTCAATCTCAGCTGAGCTAYTCGCACCACCTGAGACCTTCCAGAACAAGATGGAGAAGTGGTTCTCCCCTAAACTTGTTACCTCTGCTAACTAATTTGCACAACCAGGAAAAATATAGATGCAAGAATATAAAAGGAAATATTTTTAATTTACACTTGTAAGGCAAAAGCAGGGAAAAAAACAAGAATTTAAGTAAGTCGGTTTGTTCAATCAAGGTTGCCATTTGGAAAAAAAAAGACYCATGTGGTTTCTGGTTTTGCATTTTCCTTTTTGTAAGTTAGCAAGGGTGAGGGGTAAATTCTCACCTTTCATCAGAAAGCGGCCAGTATGGTGTTTATTTTAGCCATCATCGTGGTTGAGTATGATTCTTTTTTTTTTTTTTTTTTGCTTTACTGAGGTGCAAAAAACCAAACGAGCTTTCAGTTTTACTCACTTCTTCCTTTTTGGTTCGCACCTGTTGTGCCTAAAGCTTTCACTAATACTTTTTTTTTAATTTCAGCAGATCTGCTTTGTGGAAAGAAGACCCTCCACAAAAATCCTCTTTCACTTCTATGTTCTGTTCCCCAAATCCATCAGTCCATTTCACTGCATCTGCCATACTGCATGCCCAGCTGACTAATTACTAGGTAAATGTTCCACCAGAATTCAAACAATGAAGTACCACCTGAGCATACCAATGATGGCCACACCTTCCTAWATATGTAGCCATAAACTTTCAATATGATTTCCTCTCTCTGTTTAAAACTGTGCAGTTTTATTCTCTTTGTTGGCCACCAAAACAGGCCGCGCACATACCCACCAAAAGTTTTACTAATGCTGAAAGTGAAATAAACTGTCTGGTTCAGTAATATGCTGCTTAAAAACTTTGTTTTGATATATATTTTTAAAGATGTAATTTCGTAATCAAATTTCAACCAGATAGGAAGGGGATTCTCAATGGAACTGGGTGGATACGATTGTTTGTATGAAACAAACCTTAACTTTTTTTTTACTTTATTCAACATGCATCAACTTACAGCATACTTTTCCAGATGCATTTATAAAAGCCCACCAAAGAAAATTCAGCTTGAACTGGCATGAGTGGGTTAGACAGCAAAACGGAAAAAAAAAAAAAAAAACAAGGTTGGCCTTTCTGTTTAAAGGATGTCAGATTAGTTATATTTTCTTTAACGAATAAACTTGAAATTTTAACRTTTAAGGCTTGTTGTGGAACCCAAACTTGAAAGTGTCTGAAACTTTTAAGTTCAATACATTTTTTTACATTTTATGTGAGCGTGATGGAAAGTGTTGATAATCTATGCATATGAGTAAATAGGAATGTTTATTCTTGTGTTTGTTTCAATGTGGGCAGGCTTGTGGTAAACAGACCGATGTGCATCTATAGGCTGGGTGAGGTGAGCTCATTATTTCCTCTCCCCACCATGTGGCCACAGCGACTATCCTCCATGGTGACAATACATATGGGTGGAGAGAAAGAGAGGGGGCTTGTTTTGTTATAAAAGCCGAGATCAAAACCTAACTTTTCAGAAAGACAGATGTTCACAGCTTGAAAAACGCAGGCAGGTCCACTGTTTGAACAAGACTTGTTTGATTCTTTGCTCTGTATGCAATCAAGAGGAAGATATTTTTTAGAGTGATACAGATCCGATGCTAAACGACAAGGTGTAATTCTGACAATGAAGGCTGGTCGGACTGTAGCTACTCTTCTCTGTTTCACCCCATGGATTAGCTTGATCCAAGCAAGTAAGTACCAAAGAATCTGATGGAACCTATGACCTGAATGTATCAAAATAAAAAAAAGAAAAACTTACTTACATTTTTTTCTTCGTTTTTTTAGTCACTGCACCGGTGCAAGACTGTCGCTGTGTTGGAGTGTCCAATACTCAAATCCCTTTTACTGAAATTAAGAATTACAGCATTCAAAACGACAAAAAATGTTCCGTCAACGCAGTAGTGTAAGTATTCTCATGGTTCCATGTTACTGTCAGCCATATTTAAATAAATTATCTACATGTACTATAAATATTTTTCATTTAACCAATTGGATCAAAAATATACAATAAATATCACATTTCTATATGGAGCTTAGATGTTGTACTAATTGGACAATTTACAGTGTAAGATGTTGAGAAAAGCAAAAGAAAATAATTTTTTTTAATTTGGTCACATATTCAATAAAGTACAAACAACACAATTAAAGGTGTTTTACAATTATTTTAACATCTCACAATCTGTTACAGGTTTACGAGAGTGAATAAGAAGATAATTTGCTCTGACCCCAACAGCAGATGGGCAAAGTCAGTCATTCAGAGGCTGAAGTCAAAACCAAAACCAAACAGGCAGTCAACAATAAAACCAAAGGTGTTCTTACCAACAGAACCAAACCTGAACCCAACAACAAAACCAAACCTGAACATAACAGAACCAAACCTGAACCCAACAACAAGATTAAGCCTGGACACAACAAAACCAAACCTAGACCTAACGACCGAACCAAACCTGAACCCAACAACAAAACCAGACCTGAACATAACAACAGAACCAAACCTGAACCCAACAACAAGATTAAGCCTGGACACAATGACAAAACCAAACCTAGACTCAACGACAAAACCAGACCAGGATCCAACAACAAAATCAAACCTGGACCCAACAACAGAACCAAATCTGAAACCAATGTCAGAACCAACCTTGAAATTAATGACAGAACCAAACCAGGACCCAACAATGGAACCAAACCTGGACCCAATGATAGAACCAAACCACGATCCAACAACGGAACCAAACCTGGACCCAATGACAGAACCAAGCCTGGACCCAACAACAGAACCAAACCTGGACCCAACAACAGAACCAAACGAGGACCCAACGTCAGAACCAACCTTGAACTTAATGACAGAACCAAACCAGAACCCAACAACAGAACCAAACCTGGACCCAACAACAGAACCAAACCTGGACCCAACAACAGAATCAAACCTGGACCCAAAAACAGAACCAAACCTGGACCCAAAAACAGAATCAAACCTGGACCCAGCTTCAGAACCAACCTTGAACTTAATGACAGAACCAAACCAGGACCCAACAACAGAACCAAACCTGGACCCAGTGACAGAACCAAGCCTGGACTCAACAACAAAACCTAGACTGAACTTAACAAATTTCAAATGTGAAAATAAATCAACAGAAGAAAGATCTGCTGACATCAAACCAGCAGCATCCACATTAACAAGAATTCCTTCCGTACGAAGAAAAAGAACTACAAGGAGAAAACAAAAGAAGAAGAAAATAATGTTGAAAGAATGGCTGAGAAATCGGGGCTGGAAGAACATAAAACCATTTAAATGTGACCACTGTAACCTGATTTTACTTGGTTTAGTCTGACATTTAAAACTTTAAAGCTTTAGTTCAAGTTTTGATCCATCAGAATTACCAAGATGAGGCTGCAGAATGTAAATCTGATCATTTAACTTTTGTTAGTATGGTTATTTCTTCGCAATGATGTCCTCACCTCCAGGTACCAAATTACTGCTTTAACATAGCAAAACATCCCATTCCTGAAACAAAAAAAGCATATACCGGTATGTTTGCAATATGAATTGATGTTTAAATTAATGATGCTTTGTTTTTTAAAATGTGTGATACTGCAATGTACATATTTAATTTACTCAATTTACCAATAAATTACTTTTGAGCAAATGATGTGTCTTGTTTGCAATGAACRCATTAGAATAATCTAAACCAGATTCTTTAGTTGATATTTGTTTAGCCGTCATGTGTTGTTTTTTCTTCCTTTTTTTTCCCAGATCAGACCACATTGCGCAACAAGCAAATGCAAATGCCAATTGCACAGGAAGGAAACCAACACAGTCTTACCAGTGATAAGGGGGCAGTGATTATTGTAGAGATAAATGAAAACATTACAAATGCAGCTTTTGTGCAGTGAACGAGTGAGGGAGTAAAATGCAACAAGACAAGTGAAGATAACATCAAGTGGACAAAAAAACCCAACCCCCCTCTCCCCTCTCAATATCATATCTAACTACAAATGCAAATTGCCAAATACATGTTCCAAAACAGTGTAGAGGTGCATGCAAAACCTTGTAAAGTGCTTTGCAGAGCTGGGATGAGGTTAAAAAGCTGTTACATAAATGTGGACCATTCACCATCTGAACAATGACACTATGACGTCACAGTAACAGCCCACCAAATAGACATTGTTGCTTTTTTCAGGTACCCTCAGCTATTTCGCAACATTTGTTAATTTTTGCCGTATGACTATTCTTGCATTTTATAGAAAAATGTTGCTGCTATGTTGCTAAAATACTGTATCAGATCTTACTGAATATTTAAAATCTACAGTGGTAACACTCAATCTGTTGCAGGAAGGTTGCTTTGATATTATTTTCACAACTTTGTATGTGGCAGGTGTATTACCTGTCAAAGCAACTTACCTAACGAATATCCAGAGTGGCTAACAATGTTGTGATGTATCCAGAACTTTATGGCAGTGCTGTGACACAATGCCATTCTTTACATTCATCCATCTGCAGCACAGCTGCTCAGTGGTTAACGCTGTTGCCTCACAGCAGGAAGATCCTGGGTTTGAACCCCAGTTTTAGCCTAGGGCCTTTCTGTGTGGAGTTTGCATGTTCTCTTCATGTTTGCGTGGGTTTTCTCTGGGTACCACGGTTTCCGCTGCCCTTTTAAAACATATCAGTAAAAAAAAAAAAAAGTTAAATCTATTCATTTTTCTTTATTTACGGAATTGTGTTTAAGGTCATAGAGAGCTGGCGTCTACTTACAGTGGTCAACAGGTGAGAGAGCAACACATGGGAGGTGGGTACAACCTGCATAAGCTTCCAGAGACACATGCCCACAGTTTTGCCAGAACCCAATTCAGAACCATCAGTTGAGCTCACAGGTACTGCATGTTTTTGGACTGAGAGGAAACCAGAGGGCTTGAAAATAAACCACATGTGCAGCTCTGCACAGAAACGGCTTCAGCCCAGAGTTAAACCCCTCCTGCTGTGAAGAGACAGTGCTAACCAGCTAGCCAACGGTGCACGCCACATTTCAAGTATTGGTACTTTTCCTAATCGTATGGGTTTTAAATTTCAAATAATTTGCATTTCATTTCTTTGTCTTTTTACATTTCATTTAAATGTATAAGTTGCTTTAATGTTTGGTTGTTTTTGATACCAATTGTTCATAAGAGTTTCACAGCAATGCTTCACACGGTTACCCATATAACACRGCAGCTCTGTGGTTAGTGATGTCACCTCTCAGTAAACATACAGTCAACTTAAATCTCTGCTAAGAAGATTTTTCTGTAGCAATGTTTTCATGGTGTACAATGTCACATCTGATTCAGTCACTGAATTACCTCTGAATTACTGAATTACTACAGCATTTGGCAGGGCAGGAAGAGTGATAACCTCAGAACCACCTCCCATTTTAACTTGACCCACATACTAAGAAAATACCCTTCACAGTATTTGTTTATATGAGCAGCTAACAGAATACTAGAGACAGCCAGCAAACAATATGTCAGCTCAGCTAACTGGATGACACACTCAGTAAAACTGTTCCGCTCATAAAGCAGAAAGCAATTATCTGAGCCAGTAAATACAAATTGCAGTCATCTAGCTGCCTCACAACTCATAACACTGCAGAGCTAACAACGTTCATGTTAGTTATGTAGTGCTGCAGTTTTATATTCTTAGATTTTACAGAAACGTAGGTCATTACGTGACAGATTTACGTTTTAGGGGGATTTATCAGCTTAGTTTCATAGTAGAAGTCTTTTGCTCCAAGAAATGTCAGTTTTGCAAAACATAGCTTTTGAACAGGGTTTGGGGTTGCAAGAAAAAAGGCTCTCCTACACAGAGTAAAAAAAGGTAAGTGTCTTTATATACAGAAGGAATTGGCTCTTAGTATACTATATTGTTTCTTTCAAGCTCAGGAGAGGTTGGAGAACGACTGGTGGGGGATTCCAGGAGATAAACACAATGAAGAGTGACAGGTGGGACCAGAGATGCTTGCAGAAGCCAATAAAGTTCAATCATTTGTTGGAGTGTTAGGAATGGTGAAGTTGTTCTAGGTTGCATGCAGGAGGACACAGAACAGAAGACAAACAGACATGAGACTCAGGAGGTAATTCTCACAACACTCTGGGAAAATAGAAAAAAAAAAAGAGTTTCACTATTTATGTTCACCAAGAAACTGAGATGAAAATAATCACTCAGGGGCTGTAGGCTGAAAATCACCAAGGCAATCCAACTAAAATGCTGTCTCAGCTCATCAGGCCATCAGCAGCAGCTGTGGTTGATGAGCACACCTGTCGCTCACGAGCTGTACAGAAGTGTGCTGGTGACAGAAACTGGAACTGAAATGTGAGCACTGAGGACAAGAAGAARCCATAGAACATGTTATTTTAGTAAGCCAGAAATATGAACAACACTGAAGATGGATGATAGAGGAATTAGGGAAAATCAAAGAAGCATTTAATATAATCAATATATTACAAAAAGAAACAAGAAGTAAAAGTGTACAGGTTGTTTTAAGTTTTTTTTTTTTTAGAAAAACAAAATTAGAAAAAAGAGAAGATGGATGATAGAAGAATTAGGAAAAATCAAAGAAACATTTAATACAATAAATAAATTACAAAAAGAAACAAAAAGTAAAAGTGTACAGATTATTTTAAGTTTTTTTCTTAGAAAAACAAAATTAGAAAAAAGAATAAATGCAACATAAAATAAAAGTATTTTTATCCACACTCCATATCAGTAGATGGCGNTTTTTTTTTTTTTAGAAAAACTAAGTTAGAAAAAAGAATTAGCAACATCACATAAAAACATTTTGATCCACAGTCCATGTCAGTGGGTGGTGGTAATGCACACT
Organism: Austrofundulus limnaeus; assembly: GCF_001266775.1. NCBI lineage: Eukaryota > Metazoa > Chordata > Actinopteri > Cyprinodontiformes > Rivulidae > Austrofundulus > Austrofundulus limnaeus. Next base: position 7,661,773 of record NW_013952405.1, read on the forward strand.
TTCCATTGTTTGCCAACCGCCATAAAACACCACAGAAGAAGAAGAAGCATAAGGATAAGAATAAGAATAAGAATAAGAAGACGAAGACGAAGAAGTACAACAACAACAACAACAACAAGAACAACAACAACAACAACAAGAACAACAACAAGAACAACAACAAGAACAACAACAACAACCGGAACTGAAATCCTCACAGGATAATGGACTCTGGTCTGTCACAGCAGTGTAAAAAAATCTGGTTGCTAGCCTGATTCAGGTTGTAGGAACGTAAAAACGTTCAATCTTTATTCATGTAACAAAGATGGCAACAGCAATCGTTCCCATATTTAAGATGAGATTTTTTGGTAGCTTGAAGCTTTGCTCCCCACTGATTAAGCTTTAAACAACTTTAAGCACTTCCAAAATATGTTGAAAGCTAAGAACCTTGGTGCTTTTCTTGTTGCTAAAGTGTAGGAATCAGCAGCAAATTGTTACCAAAACAAATGATACAAGATGCAAATTAAAAGCTGAGTTTTCTATAGACATTTCTCAAAGTTAAACTCACCATGTGTTCTCCTGGTTTACTCTCACACACAAAAAATACCTCAAATTCTAAAAATGACCCAGCATGCACAACATATGGGCATTATTATAAATGAACTACTGTAAGAGTTTTAACTCAATATTTCTTACATTTTTAACATTAGTAATTAATTTTATTTTTGCTGCTTTGTGTTGTGCAACATTTGTGGGACTTTGCTGCTTTCCGATTTCACTGCAGAGTTTGTCTTTATTCGAAAGGGTGGGTCTTTTTTCAAATACCACATCCTGACTACTGAGCTGAGCAAGGTGTGTGCATACGCTGCTGGTGGTCTAATTCAGTAGAATAGTACAGAGTGGGGGTATTTCCTTTCTTCTAAGAATATTAAAAACGTTTTAGTAAACCTGTTAGCTGATATGAAATACTCAGCATGCAGGAGAAACTTGTTAACCACCAACAACCCGGGGCTGTGGAACCTGCAGTGGCACACTCGCTTATACAGCCAGGTTTCTAAAACAATAATGAACAAACTGTATATAAAACAAGCAAATACAAAAGTCATTTGCACCCTAAAGGTAACTGAAATGTGTTATTTTTATTTGAAATAGTTTGAGGCCTCCTTTGCATAATTTGGTTTTAATTGCAGGCTGAACCAAAGGTTTTCATCTGGTGGTACAAGTTTCAGGTAACCTACTTTACCACCCAGTTTTTCTTTATAAAATGTTGTGTTGATGTACAATGTGGTGTGTGGTATAGTTTGATATTTTCATATTAGAATAAAATGAATCATTTAAAAGTTTTTTTTTCCGTTACATCATATCATCAAATTTTTATTTTACAGAAATCCACTTAAAGTTTTTTTAAATTTATTTCCCAGGCACATAGTTCAATTCTATACCTCAAGGAACCATGTTACCTTCAGTTGTTATGAAATCATTGTATATATTAAAATAAATTTGACCTTGCAATATAGCCTATCTTAATACCTTAAAATTGGTCTCTGTTTCTTTAAGAAGCTCCTACCGTTTCCAACACTCCTACTTCAGCTCATCATCACAACAATGCTTCATGTCCTTTACAACCTTTCGTAGAAGTGTTGTGTTTTGTTATACAAAATAAAGAAGCAACATAATATTCCATAATTTTCAGACTGTTGAGTGCACTTGAATAAAAGCCAGGCCCACTATATGACAAAATAAACTAATTTGTACAAATATAGGCAACTMTTTTCTATGAGCCACAGGTGTCCACATGGTAACATGAGATATTTACACAGAAAGATGTTACACACAAGGACACCTGCAGGATTTTATTGGTGGGTTCGCACAAAACCATCACCACACCTGATCACAACCCCAATGCGCATCATGCACACTGCACCTGACCCCCACAAGTAGGCCGCAAACGCATGACGTGAATGGCACATAAAAACAGCAACGTGGTAGTGTTCACGTCAGGTCCTGACTAACACAATGTCGTACAAGCGTGATTCGCATGGCACACAACAATGCATCAACCACACAAAAAGCCCAACACGCACAATACAACACACACAATGTCCAACATTTGACTGGGTCAAATTACAATAAGTCTTATAAAGAAAAAAAAGGCAAACGTTATTTTCTGGCTGCAAGTTGCAACCATTAGATAATGTTTCCTTGTTTCTGTCCCTGCCTCCTGTTCAGAAGGACAAGTCAAGACAGAAAGGCAGAGATGCAGCATCAGCTGTCAATCACAGCAATTGGCGGCTACTGTTAAAAAATTATTCCATCAAAATGGGTGAGAAAAATGGATTTGATTAGTGCAGAATGTAACGGAAATTATGTCAAAGAACCAAAAATGCAGCAAAACGAAGACTGGGAGCAGTTGAGGTCAGTGAAAAGTGATTTTCAGAAAGAAGTATGTTGTCAAAGTTATTTTAAAATTTTCATAAAGGGGAACAAAATGTGAAGTGACACTATAAAAGTGATTGACACAGGAAACCCACAGCTCAGAAAGCTAATGTGTCGATCTATGGACACATTTTGCTCAAACTCAAAGGTGACTGCCAGACTGACTCTCAGCAGCACATCAGCTCCGCACAATAACATTTTTTTAAATTAGCTGCATCGTTGTTTAAGCCACAGTGTTCAATGTGTGTGAAAAAAGCTGCTTATAGTCCAGAAATTACAGTAATATCAGTTTTACAAAATGACAACTCAGGATAAAATTTAGCTGAACTTTACTCGAATTATCTCATATTGGACCTGGAATATGTTTACTGAAGATCCAGAAGGAGTCAAAAGGTTCTTACAAGATGTTTCAGCATGTTAATCTCCTGATCATACTCTCATTCAAACGTTAAGCTACTTTTTGTGAAAAAACATAAACAGATTATTATGAAGCCATGTTTTGTATTGAACTCATAAACAACCACCATTTTATAAGATGCGCTTTCTAGTCTGGTGGCACTGTGTGGGGGAGGCACAGCGGGTGTTCTGTGGGGCAGGAGGTCARGACTGAACCCCAGGGAGGAGCTATGTACAAATAGGTGGTGCTTTGTATCACAAAGTGTTTAGACAGCTCYCCATGGCTAACACAGGAGATTCAAGGATTTGTCAAACAAGCATGAATGAGTCAAAGCAACACTCTGGTTAKGTTTTTAATGAGCTTTAGCTACCAGATTAGCTTTGTGAGCTTTAAGTGATAGCTCACAATCAAGAACACTTTTCCCCCTGTAGAGTTAAAATTGATGAGATGCTCCCTGGTATTGTTAGAAAATACCATGAGCTCAATTTGGTTGTTATTTAAAACCAGTTTAAGTTTTTGTAGACAATAAAGAACAACATTTTTTAAACCATTCGTGAAGACTGAAGTTGCTAATCATCGTTGGGGTGACATTGATGGAGAGTGATTAATTGTGTGTTCTGCAGAGTAATTGAAATTGTTAATATTTGTATTTGTGGGTAGGTTTGGTTTGCAATTTAGAATGGTGAGAGAAAACTGACTGTTTCCACCCTGTGGAACCACAGTGGCTGTTTATTTTTATTTTTTTTCTGGTGATGCGGTATGAGGGAGGTGTGGGGAGAGGAGCTTGCAAAGTCATAAAAGCTGAGATCAAAACTTCAGATTTCAGAAAAAAAAAAGAATAGCAGCTGTTTGAAAAACCTACTCTTCATTTCCACTTTCTGAAACAGACTTCGGTGATTCTTTTCTCTCAGAGCCAATAAAAGCAAGCAGGAAGTGCGTCTACAGTGCGATACAGACTGGGTGCTGAAAGACTTGACGTTTGGCCGCTGAGAGGCGAGGTGTACTTGTGAAGATGAAGTTCAGTCTGGCTGTGGCAACTTTGTTCTGTTGCACCACATGGATCAACTTGATTCAGGCATGTGAGTACCAAACTTATAAAAAGTAACTAATGTATTCTGTGTTCTGATGGTGTGTCAGCGTACAAACATGGCACTTACCTTCTATGTACCTTTCTTTGTTTTTATGTGCAACCATTTTAGTCACGGCACCTGTGCAGGACTGTCGCTGTGTTGGGCTGTCCAAAAATAAAGTCCCTTTTAGAAAAATTAAAAGTTATACCATTCAGGAGGAGGGCGTGTGTTCCATCAGAGCAGTCGTGTAAGTTGTGTTATATTTTCACAATTAAACCAACTTTAACATGAACTTCTATGTTTTATTGCCTTTGTGCATTTTTTTTCTTTAGGCTAAAACTATTACTCTCTACTTTCTAAAAGTACCTTTTTATAATAGGRTATGGTAAAAAAACAAACTAACTAACAGTTTTTTATGTTAGATATTACAAAATTGGAAAATATTGTAATCCTACATTACAGTTCATGAATAATGTTTAATCTATAATACAGAACCATTAACTGGTCACAATCGCTTGCAGGTTCCAGACGGTGAAAGGAAAGATTATTTGCTCCGACCCCAACAACAGCTGGGCTAAACGAGTCATGCTGAAACAAGACAGAAAAACCAAACCAACCACAAATCCCGAAGTTCAGAGTCAGAACACCGGAAGAAGAAACACCAGAAGAAGAAACACCAGAAGAAAAAACAGCAACAATGGAAACAACACCAGCAGTGTGAGAAACACACAGAAATGATCCCAGGAGAAAGAAAGAACTGAGCTATTTTAACAAAGGAAAAGTACCTGGAGAATCATTCCACTGTGTGAAAAGAAGTATTTTTTTATTCAAAATGTTATAATTTATGTTTCTCAGCCTTGCAAGTCATGGCTTTTCAGAATAAACAGGTTGATAATTCTAAAAATAACATTATCACTCATACACTCCCTTTATAATAGCTACATTACTATAAAATGAGAGAAGGTATTTGTTCAGTCTACCTTTACATTGTTTCTCCACAACTGTCTTGTACCCCCACAATGTGATTTTGACTCCCATTCCAACTAAGCTAAGAATTGTTGCTGTAATATAATATTAATATATAAATTCAAACAGGTTAATAACAGTTTGTTTTTGTAAATGCAGAACAAAAATRAATGTTTAATGTCGTTGAATATGCTAATAAATTTTATTTTAGCAGTTGCTGTCTTTTTACTGCCCATAACTCCCTGTAGCTGTAATGTTAATGGGAACCAGCTCCATATTTACAAGAATAAGTCATTTTAAATACAGATTGTTTAATTAACTACTCTGATTCAGAGTTGGCCAAGGCTGCCTGTTTTCACAGATCCTGTCAATAACTTTCATGTAAAGAATTTCTCTGTAGCCAGAGGATGGAGGGGATCCAGCCTGCTCTACTCTGGATTGTGTCTCTATTATTTTGAATGATCAGGTCCTGGTCATGGCATGATCGTCAACTCTCATTGGAGCAATTCACAGCTTAGTGTGAAGTAACTGGGATGAGGACCAGCACCTCCAAATCTGAGGGAATGGTCCACAATTGGAAAATGGACTGGCCTCTTTGGGTTGGGGGTGAGATGCTGCCTCAAGTGGAGGAGTTTCTGTACATCTGGGTTTTGTTCATGGGTGACAGAGAAATGGGACGTATGACTGACAATTGGATCTGTAAAGCTTCTGCAGTATTGCGGACTCTATACTGATCCATTGCCAAGAAGAAGAGCAGAACTGCAAGGCAAAGCTTTCTATTTACCTGTCAGTCCATGTTCTTACCCTCACCTACGGTCACAAACTCTGTGTAGAGGCTGAATAATGATGTGGTCTAAATGAGTTTTCTCCAGCTGGGCCTTCCCTTAGACATAGAGTTAGTTAAGTTGTCCAGGAAAGATCAACAGGAGCAGATTGTGGTGGACTGGGGCATCCTTACTAAATGCCTGATCCACCTCAACTGTCTTCCAGGGAAGATCCAAGAAACAAGAGAGACTGTCTCTGGGAACGCCTTGGAATCGTTCCACTCCAGCTGCTGCCCCATTACCCAACATAAAACAAGCAGCGGATTTTAACTACTGTTTCAGAGTATTTATTAAATGCAAAAGCACACGCCAAATACTATCTCAGTGCAAGTGTTATCTGGTTTCACTGTGCATTTCCAAATATCGGCTGCAGTGAAATGTTACAGGGTACAGAAACAGAGAGGACACAGACTGTGGTGTGTGAGACCACAGCTAGATGCTTACAGACAACTGTTCAGACATCACCAAAGGCTCGTGGAAGAATGGTGATAAGAAAGAAAAAGATGCGGGTGACACTTCAGCACTGTCACACTTAGGAACAAAACACGACACCTAAAAAGAAAAAAAGAGCAACGAGTTGACATTTACACCACAGCACCTAACACACACCATTTATAAGCTAGTAGGGTGCAAATATAACACCCTTTATCAAGGGTACAAATGTAGGACATGAAATATGAACATTACATAGGTCATATACACTACAAACCACAGGATTTGATGTTGCACAAAATTAACCTCATTTCTTTGTGTTTGGACTCATAAACAGAATTTTCAGATGTGCCAACATGTGGCTAAAACCAGTGTAAAAGCCCAAACAGTTTATGTGGGTTTCAAGTTGATCTCCTTTTACCATTTTAACTGAAGTAGCTTCACAGACTGTATGTTCATGTGTTGGGTTTTACACATTTCTACAGAATTTTAGATTAAATTAATAGATGAGCTGACGGTTTGGAATAAGCGGTTTGGCATGAGGCTTTTAGCAATGTTTAATCAAAAAACTTCACTTGTAAAAAACACCTTTGATACAACTACATAACAGCTCAGTCATACAAATACCAACAAAGGTGGGCCATAAATTTATACAGAGGGGTGGGAAAAACCCATTACACTTCTGGTTGAAAGCAAACGACCTCAGTCTCCACTCAGCCTCTCAAACCTCCCCCAGCCGCAGAGCACTGAAACCCAACGGTACTTTCTCTCACAGCCCACATGTAGTAAAGTTTTTAACATCCTTTTTCATAAATGCTGATGCATTATGTATGAGGTGCTAATTATGGAAACTTGATGACTTACATCTTCCACCTGATCAGGCGGAAGACCACCACGTCAAATCAAAAAGTGGGGGTTAGCGTGGAACACGGTGGTCATTCTGGTGGACAAAAAATGTCACCGCACTTTTAATGACTCAGACATTTATCCTGAGAACAAGACCACAGCTGACCTTTTAATGATTAGGTTGTGGCTGACATTTGTGAGTTTAAGTAATAATTAATTTGCGTTTAAATGTTTTACCATGAAAGAGCAGCCATGAGTCACTAAAGTTCTTTGACATGAATTGTTTGTGAACACTATTAATTATTTTAAGACATGAACTCATTATTCCATTATTCCTTTTTATAGAACAGGATCAGTTGTATAAATTTAAAGGGGAAAGAATATGGTCAAGCATATAAGCACTTTGCATTAAAACCTAAAAATATGGTCAAGATCGCTAATGTTCTGAATCCCTCAATGTGTGTGAAAAATACTAGCACTCGTACTTTAGATTTAAAGGTCTTGAAGGAATGCATACCAATTTTTTGTCAGAGTTTTAAACAAAGATCATCATCTGATGAGAAATGAAGTGAAAGCAGACCTTGAAAATAACATTAGGTGCATCCTTAAAAAAAAAAAAAGGAAAATAACATTAGGTGCAACCTCGTGCATCTTGTGTTGATTTTACATGATCTGTTGGCACTTTGAGCATGCATTATGAATAACTCTCAGCTACTACCACACCAAATATTAGATCTGTATCTGTAAAACCCACAAAAGTATAATTATTTTTGTGTCGGCTAATGTCAGTCAGCTGTGGCAATCATCTTAAATTGAGTTGACTCCAAAAAATTAATGAGTTTTTAATGTACGAGATTTGTTAAAATTCATCAAGTTTAGCAGCTATTTTTGCTAACAGACAAACTGGGTCGACTCCAGTAGTTTATGCCAGGATTTTAAGTAAAGATGTCACAAAATGTGCTGTGCTTAAAGTACATGTTTGAGATGACGTCAGCTAACACCACACCAAATTTTAGCTCAGTGTCTGTTGTTGTTCCTGTGTTATATTCGTGTTTGCTAAGATGCCAAGCCAAAAGTTTGACTCCAAAAGTGTCATTTGTAGATGTACAACAAATGATTACTTTCTACATGTTTCATTAAATTTGATCTAGTTGTTAATATTAATGAATTAGTAAATATTTTGGTAAAAGACAAACACATGCACACACACTTGGGCAAAAACATTAGCGTAGCATAAGGCTAAGAGTATAGGTTTCACCCTGATCCATAGAAACAAATATGACCTCAATTTCATTTAATAAACTTTTATTTAAATTTGCAGTTGCTATGCCTTTACTAATATGAAAAACACAAYGATTCTTTAAATTCTTATCAGTAAAATAACAGAAAAGAAAAAAATCCAATGCTTCATTAACAATAAAATCCTAACTATACAATTTTGTTGTAGTCTCAATCTTTCAAGTATTCATAAAACAGAGGACATCAATGTCCACTCATCATTACTTCGACTATAACTTCCATCTAAAAAAGGCTTTTTTTGTTACACAATAAAATCACTGTATTCTATACCTCTGCTGTTGTGTGTTACTAATTTTAGCTTCAGTAAAGGAAGCAGTGCTTCCACCTTCGCACTGTAAGCTCAGACAAGTCTTTCCTAAAAAAAGAATCTCCGTCTTCTCACAGGTTTTATCAGTGTGAATCTCTGTGGTGTCTCATAGCTGCGTAARACTGTGTTTATAGTAAATGCACCTGTAGTATTTTGGTTCGAAGCTCTGAGTGACCAAATTGCAGCCATTAGATTATGACCATATTTATTAGCAGGCAGTATCACTTTACAATAAAAATAACAATATTTACATCTGTACAAAAGAATAAACTTGAAAAGTCCAACACAATATATACTTTTTTTTACAGAAATACATTCCAAAAGGTCAAAGTTGGTCAAACAGCTTCAGAGAAAAAGAAACTGTTTTGTTTCGGTTGTGAGGTTGCTTTGTGTTCGAGTTGACATCATGTCCCAGGTGCTGCTAAAGGATCCATTCGCTTCCAGTTCCTTTTATCCAGGTAGGCCATCCTGGTTTTTGTCATCTGTTTATCAGGGTCACTACAGATCCTCTTTCCTTTCTTTGTGATGAAGCTTTATAAAAGGATAAAACACAGAGTTACAAACCTRCTGCAGTATATTATGATGACAGTAAACTCTAAAATGCTACATATCAAAAGACAAAAAACTAGTCATACAGAAAATGCTGGGTACTTTTTCTGACTTACACCACTACACGTAGTTTGCAGGCTGCTGGACTCTGAATGTAGTATTCTGTCAGTTGTTCTTTTCGAGGATTAGTTTGAGAGATTTTCCGACAGCAGTTTGAGATGCCACCTTGATATGAAAACACAGGAATTAGATATGACAATCATATTTATCCTACAACATTGCAAATGTACCAAATGATCAGAAACCGTAACATTGCTCTCACCTTGAGCTGAGGCCAAAGGCACCATCGTAGCTACAGCTAAAAGCAGGATGAGGCTGAGACCTGTCATTGTCAGCAGCTCAAGCTAAGTATGACGCGCATGCCGAGCATCGAGCTCTCTTTAAGACCACCAACTCGTCTTAGTTTGGTGTGTGTGTTGTAAGGCGAGCATGCTGCACCCACAGATGCTCACATGGTTGCAAAGTGGAAATGTGTCGTTTCCTCCCACAAAAAACTCACACCAGTGTGGTCCTTACCTCTCCTCTCTCCTCTCTGGTGGTCCGGGGGTGTTGCGAACGCTTTCCACTGCTGCACAATGTGGTCTTTGCTTGTAGTACTGTTTTATATATAATTTTAATTACCTTTCATTGAAGGGAATTTTTTTAATTAGATCAGATCATTTATTGAAATATTAATTTAGTCAGTAAATGCATTTATTAGTTTATTTTTTCATTGTATGATTGTATTTGGCAGCACTTAAGCTTGTTTTCTGTGTTTTCCAGTCACATGAAAAAARAACAAACTTTAATGGAGCCTTGTTAAACTCATGCAACACATCACCACTATACTGTCTTTTTCACTTTCTAAGACATGAGCTTCCTGTTAGGTTTTTGAGGTGAGTGTTTCTCCGAGCTACTGATGCTGCTGTACTCAGTTCTGCAACCACGGTGCATATGAAATGCACCCCGTTTAGTCATGGCTTTTACCTACACATAGGTTTATATATGCAATATGGCAGCAGTTGTTCTTTTCCGCTGTAGCCCACATGGTTTGAGGTCGCATGACTTGTGTGCATTTGAGGAACAAAAAAAATGTAATGAGATGTAATGTAGGAGCAGGCATGAAGTCAGTGAAGATGGTCAAGAGTAGACATACTATTCTGAAATTATTCAGCAATAAATGTACAAAGACTTCAACCACAGATGTAACATTTAACCATCCAAACCAGCACCATAAGAAACATGATCATAAGCCATTGGAAACAGCTGTAAATGTCAGTTGGTCCTTCAACAAGATGATCTAATGTCACTAATCTGACTGAAGACAAATACAAACAAGGAAAAAATTATTCAGATTCTATTAATATCCTGATGCAAATTTCCAAATAACCCACTGATTACAAAATGGTTTTTTTGTGTTGTGTTATTGTTTAACAATGAAGCATAGTGTGACCTAAAGTGACAAAGACATAATAAGAAAGACTGAATAGATGTTTGAAAAACTGCACTCTAAAAATGAAATGTTGGATTTACTTAACCATGTTATGTGACCTGGTTCCGCTTAACTGAGTTGAGTAAATTCAAAGCAACATACTCATGTTCTTTGGCTAAAAAACTGGTATATTGCTTTGAATTTACTCAACTCAGTTAAGTGGAACCAGGTAACATAACATGGTTAAGTAAATCCAACATTTCATTTTTTACAGTGTAGGGTTGAGGTGAAATGTTTCCTTTAACCCTTGTTCCTTCTAAAATGTGAGTTTCACAATGAAGGGTGGGGAGCATTTGAGGGGCTGTGGTCACAACCAAGGTGGAGTWTGAATAAATTAAGAAAGTGACAGACAAAAGACTCATAGAAATTAGAGTGTACAAGGGTAGTCACTAAATATTCATAAATTTAAAAAAAATAAAAGGTATTTGACCCTTTTGCCTGTTTCTCGTATTCTGCTCTTACGTCTAAAYTGAAAATTGACAAGGAGGATAGGAAAATATTTTTTCCCTGTAGTATAATCCATATTAATATTGGGTAATTATTTAGCATGTCTATATTCTCACAAGAAACAGAAAACTTGTCCAAATACAATCACACCCACTTCCAGTGTTCAAGGTTGGTGTTAAGTTTGTTCTTTGCCTGCTTTTTAAAATTTTCATGCTTATGTATTTTTAAATTGGTTTTATTGGTGTTTTATGTTATGATAGCAAAATATCTTTAACGTACAACATTATGACTTTAGAGTACAGCTATGAACTAGGGATGTGTGGATTGACACCGAAACACTGAAACCATSGATACCAGAACTTTATGCTCAAATCAATTCTAAAATCAAAATATCAACATTTTCATAGTTCAGTCATTTCAGGAACTGTATATCATAAGAAGAACACAGTGGAAAGTAACTAAACTATTGAATACTTGTCTAAATCATACATGGTTGGTGGGAACTACTTTTTCTTCTGCCTGGGTAATGCGTAAATGCAGCGCCTCAAGCGACAGTATTTTCATGTTGTTTTTATGTGAATGGAGATGTAAGTTTTTTTTTTCTATTTTTATAATAGCAGAGATTAAATGCCCCACTATTCACCTCTCTAACCYTTTAGTAAAGCCCAAATGCACATTAGTTTTGGCATTCTGCACCTTAAAGTAATTTAAAAAAAATGTCACTCCACAACAAATACCCCAACTCCCATTTGATGGAGTAAGAGTAAAAACTCCACCACCATAGTTTTGATCAATATTTAAAGTGACAGGACATGTCTACCTACTTGACAGAGGTGTCATAGCAAAGTACCAATACTTTTTTACTTTACTTAAGTAGACGTTTTGGTTATGTACTGGAGTAATCTTCAGCTGACATCATTTTCTCACAATTACAGTATCTGTACTTTCTACTCCTTACAGATTTAAAATAGCCATGTTACTCTTATTTCACTGGCTTGTCATCATTCAAAAATAAATAAAAGTAAATGTCACCCTCCTGGATAGAGTGAATTTATTGTGATTAGATGAGCAGCACAAATACTGTATGTACCGATTCAGCACCCTGGTAGACATACAGTATATGTTGTATGAAGATGATCATGTGGAGCTAAAACAGGTTGCCATACTGCAACCCAAATCATTCAACATTGACATTTTAATGTATTATAGTCATTACGACCTTTAGAATCATTTATTTGGGGAGGTGGGGTTATGTATAGGTCCATCAGATTTTATCTTTAGTCTTTTTTAATTCACAATACGTTTACTTTAAGCAGATTTAAAATTAGTATTTTTACATTTTTACTTGAGTCAAAATATTGAGTTGATATTTCTGCTACAAAGGTCTTTGTTAACCCAATATTTCTACCTGAGTAATTAATRTAAACATTTTTAACACATCTGCCACCACAGTACAATTTTTATAATTTGTCAAAATAATTGATTTAACAAAAACATGTAGTCTGTAGMGTTCTATAAATCCTCAAGAAATGAATCCTGGTAATAAAAAGGCATTTTCACAGAATTAATCATTTTTCAACAGTTTCTGTTTAAATTCCACTTACAAGAAAGGAAGGGACCTTTTTTTACATTTTTATGTTGGTTTCACTTAAAGCTGATCTCACTCCTCAACTTCCTTGTTTAAAGGAATCATTTCTCCTTTCTACTGTAACTTATTCAAATGCTCCATTAAAGAAAAAAGACAACAAAAAAAAAGAACATAGAATCCGGTAAAGTCATGATGGTAAATTTCTAAAGATAGCTGACCATCTATACAAGTAGCATTTTATATATGTCTTCTTTCTTTTTAGTTTATAGCTAAAAGAAATGTCAAATAAATGTGAGAATAGAAAATGATGAAATACATGTAGACTGTGTAAGTTTGTACTTACAGTGTCACCTATAGGTGGGTGTTTTGCAAAATGGTTAAGATTGTGTATACA
>NW_013952405.1:7679633-7687218 GCF_001266775.1 Austrofundulus limnaeus
CCTGCTACCTACAGTAAAATGTGGGGGTGGTTACATCATGCTGTGGAGCTGTGTGGCCAGTAGAGGGACTGGGAATCTTGTTAAAGTTGCATGGATTCCAACCAATATCAGCAGATTCTGGAGACCAATCTCCAGGAATCAGTGACAAAGCTGAAGCTGCGCTGGGGCTGGATCTTCCAACAAGACAACGACCCTAAACACTGCTCAAAATCTACTAAGACATTCATGCAGAGGAACAAGTACAACGTTCTGGAATGGCCATCTCAGTCCCCAGACCTGAATATTATTGAAAATCTGTGGTGTCACTTAAAGAGAGCTGTCCATGCTCAAAAACCATCTAAGGCCGGTGTCACACTACAAGAAAATCAGGCCAATTTTTGTCCTTCCAACAATCTTAAGGAAGTCCAGATTATCGTGATGGCTCTAAAAATAATCTGAGCAGATATTCCCACGGTGGATGGTGAGTTAAGAGTGATCTAGTCACCTCGGAAAGACATCGGGACCGCTCCGACCTCAAATCGAGGATATTCAACATGTTTGATTTTTTGGCCCGATATCACAGTGTGTGTGGCATTCACCCGAGCTCTCAGCCTGTGAATGAGATGTGTAGCCAATCAGAAAGCGAGGTGACATAAACACGGAGGGGATTCCAATATACAGAAGACAAAAACTTTCACGACTCACCAGAAAGTCTGTTGGATGTTAAAAGTTCTATGGAATTGTTTTTCCTCTGGTAAAAATAGTCCACAAATGATCAACATTGTTTCTTCCTTGTTGCAGATTTTATTTACTCTGAACTCACGTCTCTCTGGAGGTCACGTGAGATTTTTCCTCGAACATCTGAATTTTCACGAGATTTCAAGAAGTCTCGCGTGGTTTAAAATCTGACATCTGAATGTTCATGAATTAAATATCTTTTCATGTGTGGTGTGTTGTCTCTTGCCGTGTGACTGTACACCACACACTGTTGGACCAAACCTGGTATATCCAAGATTTTTTTATCCTCATGTGTGGGCTCTATCTGTCTTTGAAAATCGGCCGACTGTTTTAAAATCTTGTGTGACACAGCCTTAACCTGAATGAATCAGAGTTGTTTTTGTTAAGAAGAGTGGTCTAAAATACCTTCAGCCACAATCCAGACTCTCATTAGAAGCTGTAGAAAGTGTTTGGAGGCTGTTATTTCTGTGAAAGGAGGATCTACCAAATATTGAGTTAAGGTTTTTTTTTTTGTTTGTTTGTTTTTTTGTTTTTTGGTGCACAAATTTATGCACCTGCCTAATTTTGTTTAACCAATAATGGCACACTTTCTGTAAATCATATAAACTTCATTTCACTTCTCAAATATCACTGTGTTTGTCCACTATATGACATATTTTACTGATTTTTTATACAAACAATCAATGATTTATGAAGGTAAATCAGGAAAATTAACAAAGCTGCCCAAACTATTGCACCCCACTGTATTCCAAAAAGGATAAAAAAAAAGTTCAGGTTTATGTGAATAAATGGGTTAAAAATATTTTATTGTGGGGGGTTACCCCYCAAATCCCCACTACCACCACCAAATTACACCCTCACATCACTGTAAATCACTGATATCACATGAGGCAGGGAGCTACTTCATCAAACATTTGCCTGTCTTTCAAACAGAATTACATTTACAAATGCCACCAAATGTGCAAAAGAAACCTTTAGTTTAGTTTGTCTAAAAGTCACACTAATTGTCTTGCATCTGGATCTGGAATGAAGRAGGAGAAAATAAAAATACATGCCCTTTTCAAGGAACTTCACATGGCTGGATGTAGAGGTTCTGGCATTCTTTGAACTTTAGCTTGTCAGGCTAAGAAGCTGTAGAGAATCGATTGTAGAGAGTTTACTAATTGTCWTCAGTAAAAAGAAGGTAATGTTGTGGGAAATATTATTTAAAGTTCTATGATAGCTATTCTATAATATATTTATTTTCATTTGTGTGCTGTAGATAGYGAGTAACTTGTAAAAGGTTTCAACACTGAGTATCTACTTGGTGACCTTAAACGTCGTCTTGGTGATGAAATCTCAAAAAGGGAAACTGAAGTTGTTCGAGTGATCCGGTGCATCATTTCCCCCATCCTGACACGCCCTYGTGATACAGTCAAGATTCATCCGTTTCCTTTGCCCCACTTCYTCATTTCACAGCTTAAAACCTGGAGGTCTGCCGTGAGGAGTCCAGTCATCCTCATCAGAACAGATCCACCGAGCAGCGTCTGCAGAACCTCTCTGACCCGTCCCAAACTAGAACCATGCAGCTGTGCGTCAGATGGACATGCCTCATCATCCTCGCTGGGGTTTTAGCAACAGCCTCATCTGCCTCTGGTGAGTTTGTTCTCGAAGTATTTTAACATTCTTACTTGTACACAGTTAATGGTCACTTCATAACCCACTTTTCTTCTCTGTACAAAACAGAAAAGATTGTAACGTGTTGCACTGAGGTCAGCGTCCAGAACGTCACAGCCCAAATAATCGGCTACAGRATCCAGAAGAAGATTCCACCTTGTGTTCGAGCAGTCGTGTAAGAATTATGGACCTGTTTTATGAAAGCRAACACATTTTGTCAGCTGGTAAAAAATGTCAACTTGTTTTACTAAAACTGTTTGCTCGGCGCAGATTTGAGACGACAGAGGGCGAGGTCTGCAGCCACTGGAAACAGGACTGGGTGTTCGAGAAGATCAGGGAGCTTGAGTGAGTACGCCCTGCTCTCCTCAGACAGTTTTAACCCAAATAAAGCTCAAATGGCTTTATTTCCCCACACAATGCAAACTGTTATTCTAAAACACATCTGTCCTTTGTGTATTTTACAGGCAGGCTCGCAAAGCAAAGAAGACGACCACAACTACAATCACCACTACAACCATCAAGCACTAGACTGACCCTGTCACCTTTAAAACACAAGGAAATGTCTGAAACTACATTAGTCTTTAAATAATTTAACATAACTTAAAATGCCTATTGGTTTCGATATTTATTATTTATTATGAGCAGTATTTATTTGTTAGTTGTAACACAATGGTGTCTCACCTCTGCTTATTGATCTATTTGTTCATTTAAGACTTAATAGACTCAAAGACACAAAATGTAGACCATGTTCAGCACAGAYGAGAGCTGTCATGTTTTCACAACAAAATGAAATAAACCATCTTGACATCTATCCACACCTACTGTTGTTAATATTTATATTTGATGGTTATTCTCAGGTTCATTTGTAGGCTGAAACGTAAACTCTGTTAGCCTGCCTGTATTTTTTATATTGTTTTATTTTGGTCTACATAAGTCAAGGCTGTAAATGATTACAGTAAAAAAAAAGATATGGTGCATAGATATTCTTGTCTTTACTGGACAAACATGCTGGATTTTTGTGTTAAAATATGTTTTTAGATGTACAACGCTGCTTTAACTAAACAGTTGTAAGTCACTCCATTCAAGGAAGTCCACATCCTATCATGGCTGCAGATTATTTTTATTTGACCYTTTTGTATATCTACAGATATGTTTTAGGGGAAAATGTTGCTCTGCATAAAATTAAACTTTAGCTGGAARAAGGCCATCCTGATGTCTCTTGAGATACTTTTTTGTTCATAAATATTGGCAGCCATTRTGATGCTCACTCCATCATGCTTTAACTTTAGAATACAGTCAGTAGTAGTGGTGTCCTGATACCAATACTGGTATCAATATCAGGCCAGATACCAGCATTTTTGCCAGTATTCATGCTTGTACAAAATGCCCTGATACAAGAGACCAATACCAATACCGATACCTGATTCCATACTCAAATGTATTAACATTTTATATTTCAAGACAAACAGTTGTCAATGCCATGTTTAAGAAATTTATTCAAATGGTAAATAGACTGAACTTATATAGTGCTTTATCAAGCCCCATGGGGACCCCAAAGTGTTTTACACTAACAGTCATTCACACACTGATGGTGGTAAGCTACAGTGTAGCCACAGCTGTCCTGGGGCACACTGACAGAAGTGAGGCTGCCATGCACCGGCACCACCAGACCCTCTGACCATCAGCAGGCAATGGGTGAAGCGTCTTGTCCAAGGACACAAAGACTGAGACAGYTGGAATGGGGGATCGAACCCTCCGGTTACAGGACGAAGCCCCTAACCACTTCGCCACAGCTGCTCCGAATTAAAAGAAAATTATATTTGGTTTTATATATTTAAAAATCTTGCAACAAAGAGTTTTTTGGTTCATCAGTCACTGTGTGAGTGKTGGGGTAGACCCTGGACAGGTCACAAGTCCATCACAGGCCCACATACAACCATTCACCCTCGCATTCATACCTAGGATATTTTGAGTTACAGATCATCCTAACATCCTTGAGAAAACAGGAGTACCCAAAGAAAACCAACAAATGCATTGAGAGACAATGCAAACTTTACCCAGAAAGGTCCTTGGGTGGGATTCAATCCGGCAACCTTCTCACTGGGAAGGCAACAACTCTACCAGCTCAGCCTAACGTCTTTCAGTTCATGCAAATTAGCAGCTAATTACTTTAGGTCGTGCTTTTTTTAAATCTTTACGTGAGCTGTGGTTCACTCTCAAAATAGTTCTAATTCTGATCTTAAGTCTGTTTAAAAAGAAAAAAAATTGTATAGGTCTTCTGGACGGGTTCTTCTCTAATGAAACGTTTTGTCTCTCCTCCAAGAGACTTCTTCAGTCTGAGAGTTTCAGGCAAAATTCAGGCTTTTAAGCCCTGCCTCCATGTGACTGATACTCACATCACATGGCTATCGTTGACACCTAATTAACACTTATTGTTAACAGCGGGTGGAGTGATACTGGCAATGGCCGCGCTGTAGGAGGGGGACAACTGAAAACGGAGGCCTCCACCTCTGTTTAATGATGGACGGTCTTTCTTCACAAAAATGGCTTCTTTTACTCCTCTCTCAAACCAACGTTCCTCTCTATCAAGAATGAGAACATCCTCATCTCTGAAAGAGTGACCGCTGGCCTGTAAATGAGTGAAAACTGCAGAGTTCTGGCCATTAGAYGTAGCTCGTCTGTGTTGGGACATTCTTTTGAACAGTGGCTGCTTTGTTTCCCCGATGTATAACTGGTCGCAGTCCTCCTGGCACTTAACAGCAAYGGCACTTAACTTAAGTCTGTKTAAACTTCCTACACGTCTCTTTGTAAATGTTATTGGATTGAAGGCTAACATAGTTTTTCTAAGGCAAAATCTGCATACGTCAGTGTTGTTAGTAGACAGAACTGAGAACCACTGGTGTTCAAAAAGCTTCAAGCTGCTTTAGAGTCAAATGTACGTTTTCCCAAAGATTAGTCTGCCATCTTGTGGGGACTTAAATGTGACTGCAGCTCCTGCTTCAGCATGTCACCATGGCAGACTGGGACACCAACCACTTAGGGTGTTGATCTGAAATAGAAACTGCCTCCTCGCCGTCTCGCCATGCATTCACAAAACCTCAGAGGTCAGAGCACATCACTGCAAAGTTTACTGACACCTTCAGCAGATCTGCAGGCTGCATCCTTTCTGTCTTTGTAAACCTCTCACTGTGAATTATAAACACATCCAGAGCAGTGGTTTCTGTTGTCTGATCTGAAGATACAAAGTAGCAGTGTTGTATAAAGTACCACAAAGTGATACTTGAGTAAAATTACAAGTATCTTATCATAAAATTACTYTGGTAAAAGCTAAAGTTTCCTCTAGGGATATTACTTGAGTAAAAGTTTTAAAGGATTTGATTCATTTTGTACTTAAATATCAAAAGTAACTTTCTGACATAAAATGTACTTAAGTATTAAAAGTAAAAGTATTGAGTAAAAATGAGAGGTTAGATTTCCCAAGTACATTTTTTAAAGACGTGCAACTGTGATGGATTGTGTACAAAATAATACTGTATGTGTCAGAATGGTATATATTTATACTTATCATCCAACCACAATAAAATTCAAAGGCACAGTTTATCAGGATTTTTTTTTCCTTTAACAATAATGAACCTGAATGAAATAGGAGTAATGACTTTCTGCTTCTTATCTTTTTTTAAAGTGTAGGGAGTAGAAAGTACAAATAATTGTGTAAAAATGTAAGGAGAAGACGTAAAAGGTTGGCTGAAAAAAATTTACTCAAGTATAAATAGCCAAAATTTCTACTTAAGTACAGTAACAAAGTAGTTGTACTTAGTTATTTTACAGCTCTGCAAAGTAGAAATSTATTGCACAGTAAGATATAATGGATTACTGGAAAGAAACGATCAGTTCTGTGCTCTGGTTTCATAAGAATTTGGACTCAATCCCCAGGATTTGATGGATCAAATAGGTGCAATTCATCAGAATGTTATTTTATTTGAGCTTTTTCAAAGTTGATTTCTTTGAAATACATTTTTTATAAAGTTGTGAGTAGAGCATGTGCTTTTTGAAAATAACTGGTATATGTTTTTGGAAATGTTACTTCAACAGAAGTTGCTTCAATTAAAGTTACACTTAGACTGAAATAAAATGAACAAAAATAATGAAACATTTTCAAAAAATATTTGTTAAAGGGGGATATTGCGCAAAATCTACTTTTTTTTTAACTTTGTATCATGTTATGTCTTGCCTTAATCAAAAACATACCTTCATTGTTTTCACTCATTCATGCATGTTTGACAAATCCTTGAATCTCCTGTGGTAGCCATGTGGAGCTGCCTAAATGCAYTCTGATACAATGCACCMTCTATTTGCACAAAGCTCCTCCCTCCCAAGCRTTATTGCAAAGATGTGCTGAACTGGGAGTGTCAGAAACAGCAGGAGGTTCTTAAAGAAACAGAAGCCAGTGCCAAGGTGATTATGTATAGAAGTTAAATTTATTTTTGACACATATACAGCTTTTTCATAACAATATAGTTGCTTGGCAGATGTATATAATTGTGCGTGTGAAATACACAATACCCCCCCCACACACACACACACACACTGAGGTTAATGATTTTAGCATATTAACTTTAGATACGCAAATATGTTACTTAACTAGCAGTGCAAAAAAAACTTTAAAATCAGACATTTACATAAAAAAAGTTAAGCAGTAAAAATATAATACCAGTCATTTTAAGCTCTTTCTAATCCAAAGTTTCACTGTCGTTAGGATCTGTTGTGTTGAAGGAAGCGCCACTTCCATCGTGCGCAGGAGTCATTTCATGTTGCTCTATTTTCTCGCTTGGTTTTGCTGTGGTCTTGGACATGTTCTTCAGTCTTGAGCTAAAAGAAAACATGTTCTTTATCAAGCGATCCCTAAAATGATRCTCAAACATTCATGTTGTGATTCTTGAGGTCTTATTTGAAAGGTGATAATGTAGCATCTCCTACCTGAGACGGAACAGAGTTTTCTTCACCCAGGCATCCTGACGGGTCGCACAGACCTCGTAGTTGTTAATAGTGATGAAACTGTAACGATGAAACCCATTACTAGATACAGTTTATCTCATCTGAGCATATTAGTTTAACTCTTTTGATCACATTTAACGAGTTTTGCATTGACTTTTTAAATTTTTTTGCAAAACAAGTGTAAGTTTTCTAAAATGCATTGGTTATAAAATCATTG
>NW_013952405.1:7693397-7694832 GCF_001266775.1 Austrofundulus limnaeus
GTATACATAAGAGCATTTTATTTAGAGCTCCAATATTTCAATTCAAACCTGCACTTTCAAGCCTTGTTAAATAAACGTATTTTTTGACACATAAAACTTTGCTAGTTTGGCTTTTTTTTTTAAGAGTTACATTGTTGTCTAAAACAAGTATTTGATAARCCTTGTAAGAACACGATGTTAAAGCACATTTTGGCCACGTGGTTTACTGAATCAGCATTCTTGAAATTGTTTTGTGGTGAAGATGTGATACGCTTTTCGAAACCCCCTCTCGTTGGCCTGACCTATTTAATCTGCGGAACGATGGCAGCCTCACATCTCAGCTCAGCTGACCTAGTTAGGCCTGACATCAAGTTGTTAATACTCCTCAGCATCCCTGATCAACATTACCTGGCTCATGTGTAGACAGCCACGTGTCGCAATGAAAAACATCCAAGTGCTGTAAACTGACAGAAATTTGTGCAATATTTATGACTCGTCACTGATCTGTCTTCCACGCAGGGCCAGCCCRAGGCATAGGCAGTACAGGCAAATGCTAAAGACACCGTCCATCTAGAGGGCTTCACAAATGGTGAACGAAAAATCACTTTTTATAATTTTTCATCAGAGTATAGTTGATTTTTTTCTGTAGAATCWCTTGTTAAGTTTATGAAGGTAACTTGTTCTGTGGGTCTCTCAGCCTGCTTTGTTACTATATGAGGTTATAAGGTGCAGAGGATATTTCAAGATAAAAATATCATATGATACAGTCAAGACAAAACGTCATCAGTAAAATGCTCGTCAAATAACTTGAAAATTCAGAGTTTTGAGTAGATCTGACCAGGAGAATTTTTCTTATATTGTTAACTGTTTTAATTGGACAACTGGTTTCTAAAAACAAAAAATAAAATAACAATAATATAAAATACAAAACTATTTAATTTGGTTTGTGAATGTCTGTAAATTGATAGTGAGATTATGAAAAGWGTACAACTGGCCCCACTTGAAATATTGCCTAGGGCGCCATATTGGCTTGAGTCAGCTCTGGTTCAATGAGTGATCAGATCACATTGGGTTGGATAGAAACATTAAGTGAAAACCCTTCTTTTAACAGCAGATTACTTTTAGAATAATCCACTGATTGTTTGCAGCAGATGTTTGCAGTGTTAACAGCTGAAGATGTCATATRTCTGAAAACAATTTAAACATTTGATTTTGATACATCTGAGATATCCTCCCTTCTGAAACAATAAATTGTATTCTCCTGTTCTGAGCTGACCTGTAACCATCTGCCCTGACTCTGTCTTCCTCCTGCACTGCAAAAGCTGTCCATCTTACCAAGTTTTAAAATCTTATATGCAGCCAAAAAGTCTTTTTGATCTTGTTTTGAGACTGATTTACTAAACAAGAACTGATTGTGTAAGAATAATAATCTTGTTTTCAGAATGTGTAAGATTAT
>NW_013952405.1:7694842-7701517 GCF_001266775.1 Austrofundulus limnaeus
ATTATTATTATTATTATTATTTCAGAGGCATTGCCAATAGTATATCAGAAGCAGTGAAATAATCTTTATTGCAACTGAGCACAAAAACAGTCACATCAAAAAGGGTCACAAAGTGGGGTCTGTCTTCAGTATTGCGCCTTCTGTTTCCTCTCTTTTGTGTTTGTGCTCCTGCATGTGGGTGTGTGACCTATTGTGTACTGGCAAAACAGAAAAAAGGTGATGTGATAAAAAGGATAACTGTTTTGTCTGACAGGCTAATCCTTGTTAATCCCTCATAAAACACAGCCTCTTATCCTCATGTTGTTCGCTGAAACACACAAGTGCACACTTCCTGTGAGATAACTGTCATAACCCTGGTCAATATCCAGCATGTTTTAGTGTGAAAATATAGATTATGTGTTTGATTAAAATTGAACTAATTGGAAATAATTTGACATTGACCTGTTGGGGATTTCATTGAGAACAGAGACAACATTCAGTTCAGAATTGACTATTTTTATTTTAATTTTATCTATCAAATGGTTTACTGTTTAGTCAAGAAAATATTTTGAAATACATCAGTCATCATTCAATTTGGAACATTTACCAAAGTGATGGCTGAAGCTGAAATAACTGCTTTGCCATGTGCAATTAATATCATCTGGTTGTGTTTTACTAGTGACTGGACAAACATTCACTGATCTTTTTATTTGATTTCCTGTGTGTAAAGTGTGAAAGGTTTTGTGGAAAGGTTATTAAAAATCAGTATCTTACCTGCTGTGCAAACCATTTTGAATGTCCTCAGTTCGGAAAAAAAATTAATTCTGATCAGATTGTTGAGCTTAATAACTTGTCCAAAAAGAGACAAAACCAAAGTGTTTTGCTGCCATTATAAATTCATTCAAAACACAAAATACTTCAGTGTGGTTCATATAAAAGTATTTATTAAACTTTTATACTTCTGTCAAGTTTGCATTACAGAATTACAGTAAACAGGTGTGGGCCAGATCTGACAATGATGGTTGTAAAATGGCTTCCAGTCGTGATTTGATTTATATGGCCTGAACCTGTCAGTGCCACAACTGGCCCAGTTGTTTATGTTTATACAGTATAGTGCTGGCCCATTCACGGACCGCTTCTGGTTAACTACTTCTGCGCCACCAAAGGGCCATCTTTTTTTGCAATGTCTTGGTTGCATGGTAAGAATGCATTTTGTGGGCCAGAACTGGGCCAGAAAATTTTTGCAGTGTGGGTAGTTGCATCAAATTTTGAGGTAAATAAAAAAAAACATTTTGCTAATTGCTCTATTAGGCACTTCATGCATAATTATTATAACATGTCTGCTAGATTAACCATGCAATAGGAAATTGATTGTGCTGTAAAGTGTTAATTTATATATCTGGTCAGAAATAAACAATATTTCCGCAAAACTTCCATTATTTATTTATTTATTTANGCTCGCATACCCTGGTTGGGAATAACTGATTTAACAGACACAAATGAATCTAAAAGTAAAAGGAAAAATTATTTTTTAAAACAGTAAAATGTAAATCATATGTTAAAATATATAATATATTGGAACTAAGCTGGAAAAATAAATATGAAGGACAGTTAAAATATAAAATCATAGAAGAAAGTCAGAATTTTACATGTTTAAAATGTGATTAAATTCTTTCAGCGAGAGAAAGTCTTCAGTTTCCTCTATAAAGCATTCCTCCCAGGAAAAGAGCTGCTTTCCTTTCCTGGAAACAAAGTTGCTGAGAGCTGTGAGAGTGAACTAAAATAGTACTGCTATAGGCGGTACAACCACAATGATGCCAAAAAGACACCCAAATGGTTTGGCACAGCTGAGGGGAATTGCTTCTTTGTGGGTTTATCGCTACGAGTAACAGCTTTCTTGCAGATCTTTTAATACTTTCTTGACGTAAAATATTCGGATTAGTGCATTTTTTTTTTTTACAACGACCCTTTGATCAGAGGAACAGAAGGACGATTTAACCCTTAAAAGAAACTTTGTCATGCTTGTTCACCGTTAATGAGACAAAAGACACACAAGCGTTGTTACAACAGCTTCAGTTTTCTGAGTTATTTTGGTGAGTTTAAGGTTACGAGGCAGACTTTTCCTCCTCTTTGGCCCCTTTTCTTCCTTTCTATTTTTTTTAACTCACACTGCTGGATGCAGGACTAGAAAGGATCAGGGAGGCTGAGAGTAAGAAGAGAGAGAGARAGATGGGGGTGGGGGGTGGTCACCATTGAGTTGTCCACCCACACAAGGCCCCCTTCTGGTCACCTGCGTGGGTGTGGGCCGAAAAAGAAAAGGCGATATGTGCGCAGATGCTCGCGCACGAAGACGCACACACACACACACACACACACAAAAAAGCAAAGAAAAGAGCCGGCTGCTTTCTAACCCTAAATGTCAAATGTGGCAAAGCAGCGGCGAATAAAAGCATTTTTAATTAGCGAGAAACTTCCTGGAGGCTGCATAAAGGGGTATTGTGAGTATCCTTAAAAGCTCTTCACAACAGAGTGGAGTTCAGACAGCAAAGTGATAAAATATAAATATCTAAAAGCTATTGGCTGTGGTGTGATCTATAGAAAAAACCTTTGTTTCTTATAATAAACATTGTTCCACACTGTCAAACCAGTGTGGCACAAAACGTAATGGGCTTGTCTGCTCTTTTATTGAGGAATTATGGCAAACTACTTGATATATTTAATTACGTGAGCCCAGCAGACTCTGTCTTCACTGTTTCCTCCTACATGCCATCTGCCCTATGTGTCCAGACTGTGGGTGACTGAAGTAGCTGAGGGTGAGTGTGTGTGTGTGTGTGTATGTGTGTGGGGGGGTATTATTGTGGAAAAAAAATCACAAGAAAACTTGTGATGTCATTGTCTTCCTTACATTTCAAACCAACACCAGCAGCCTCCGACAGGAGTGAGTAGATGACTAAAAAAGGGGAAGGTGTGGAGTTAAAAGACCCTTTGTGACATTAGAAAGTGCCCAGAGGTGGTTTTACTCTGGCAGGCAAGCGCTGACTCGTGGCCGGCGGGGAGAATTTGGAAGGATACACTGAGGCAGAAGAGGTGAGGAAGAACAAAGCGGGACGAGCGTTAGAAAGTGGGGTATTTTTAGGACGCTGTGTTATCTGTGGAGAGGAAGGGTTGTGTTGTATCACAGCCGGGTCACATCGCTGAGAGGGGGGTGAGGAGGGGAAAGCACAGACTCTCCACTGAGACTGGAGATAAGAGGCAACGGAACAATGATTTCTCTAAAAAAAAAAAACACACACACATAACCACATCCACAGGAAGACACACTGCAGCTTCAATCTTACATGGCCTCTTAGAGAGAGAGAGAGAGAGAGAGAGAGAGAGAGAGAGAGAGAGAGAGAGAGAGAGAGAGAGAGAGAGAGAGAGAGAGAGAGAGAGAGAGAGTTGTGTTAAAAGATCACATCAGATCAGAGTCTGGGAGGTGCAAAAGAGACCTGGGTGTTTTTCCTCCAATGACTGACAGACAAAAAAAAACCAACATCACCGTAAAATCTCTTCGCAGCACTCTTTATCTCCCTCTGCCTATCTCGCCTCCATTGTTGTGCTCCTAAGATGTAAATGCCAGCAGAACAGATGGATGGAGGGAACATCTCATCACTCTGACACCATGTTTATGCAATCGCATGCAAACACACCACACAAACACTCTGTCACACACACGCTTCCACTGTACACGCTCCAAAGCAAGATGCTAATGGAGATTTCTTCAAACACTTACATGCGCGCARCTTCGTTCGAGGTGGGTTGGTGGGTTTTTTGATGTGAACCTTTGTCTCTTTTGGGGCTTTTTTTTCTTTTACTAATATTATTCTGAAGAAGCACCTTTATTCACACAAAAACTGAGGCATTTGATGGACGATAGCAGCTGTTACTGAGAAAACTGGGTACCAACAAAACGCCTCTGACATGCTAATGATGCTT
This sequence comes from Austrofundulus limnaeus, assembly GCF_001266775.1. Taxonomy (NCBI): domain Eukaryota; kingdom Metazoa; phylum Chordata; class Actinopteri; order Cyprinodontiformes; family Rivulidae; genus Austrofundulus; species Austrofundulus limnaeus. Next base: position 7,698,797 of record NW_013952405.1, read on the forward strand.
AAGGAGCTCGGCCACACAGGCGTACACTGGGCAGGTTTTGAAMGTCTGTCAGATTTCCGAGATAATATGAGAACAGTTGTGTGAATATTAAATGATTTTAGCTCCCAAAGCAATCTTCGGTGTAGGACTGCGAGCCAAATGAAAGGCCTAGTTCACTCCAGGAATATCTTAGGGAGCCTTTGAGGGAAGATCCTCTTTCAACACTTTATACCCCCACTCCACATCGCCGCCACCATCCGCCCACCCAATCAGATTCTCATTGGCAACGCGCTGCTCCTCATCTCTTTTCCTTGCTTCTATTGTTCATCTCTCTCAGCCGCCCACACACCTACCGTCCCTCGGGCTTTTCTCTTTACACACACAAATTTACACTTGGCTACTTTGTCTGTACTTCAKTTTTAATCTTCCGGTCCTTTTGCTTTGTTCTTCACTTTTAGACACCAGGAGATTTTTAAATATATGCGAACTAAGATCGCCTGTGYAAGTATAGTAACAAGCGCCTATATTTGGTGCTGTTCAATACAGATGTGTGGGCCGCAACCATCTGGGGCCCCCCGAAAAGGAACAAAAAAAAAGTCATCTGCATAAGATGTGTGTTTGTGTGGCACAGRGTTGACGGCCAAACTTAAAGGGTTACAAGGCAGTGAGATCATTGTGGAAACCGCCCCCACCTTCCTTGGAGAGCTGGGAATCTCTGGGGAGAGTGGGAAAAACATCGACTATCATCAATCAAAACTTCGGTGACACAAATGACCAGAGACAACAAAGTGGYCTCCATCCAAGTCACTGTCACCTTCACCCTAAAAGCCGTGTCCCACCCACCTGCACTGTCACACCCCCTCATAGGACCACGCCAGACACCGAACGATGCCATTGGCTCGTTGGTCCCCAAAGCGAAATCGAGTTTCTCTCTCGGGCTAATTGGGTCTTTGTGATTGCGCGGTCGATCGTAGCGTTGACGGAGAAAGAAACGTGAAAAGTTTTATGGTGAATGGGGTGGGAATAGTGGCAGGGCGAAGCTGCGGGGGGGGGGGGGGGGGGGGGGGTCACTTTCTCGAAGTGCCAGATGCTCTTCCTGGGTTCATTATGATGCTTTACAGGGAGCTGAGATGGTTTCGGCGTGGCAACTGCGAAGACACAAAAGCAAGATGGAGACCAAGGGACATAGACGTTTGCAGGAACACACCATTGCAAATGCTGGTGCACGAACACTCACCCCTGCACCCATATGTACACTTGATTGGTCACAACACTCTCTGTACAGCCAAACAAACCTGCACGATTTTGTTGTGCAAATTGGCAGCTTTTTTATGGAGAGTCTCGCTGTATTGTCTATTGGTGGTAAATTTGAAAAATAAATGGAGATAAAGGTAAATAATWTTCAATGAAGTGCCGCAAACTAGTTTCACAGTTTGCAGACTCTTTTTTTTTCTCTTTTCTAATTTCTCATGGAACCTAACTACACATACACTGCAGCAATCCATGTGATTTGCAGGAACTGGAAATACGGTAAAGTAAGGAACATCAATTTTTTTCTCTCTCTCATGCTTTTTTGTTGATTTTTTTTAAATTAAGAACAAAATAATTCACTAATTGTGTAACAAAAATATTAACGTAAATTCAGTTTCCTAAAAGAAGAAGAAAAAAAAACACTACAGTACACTACGTTATACCTGGAGCACATTCCACCTTCTGACAGGCGGCTCGCTGGTGTGTAGCTAACTGTTAGCTAGCGCTTAATGCCAACCTAAAACCTGCTGTAGGCCTTTTCTGGACCACATCCAGTATTCACGTTTTTTCACAATTCACGGATCACTACTCTATAAAAACCGCTGCAAAAATCAGCGCTTCACTGTAAATAAGGCTTCGCACAGCAAATTCTGTAAAAAAGACATCATTCTACAACTGACATCCTGAGGGATTTTGTTTAAATTTGCCCCTTGGTTCATGAGATATTTTGCTGACAGACAGACAAACACACAAAAGCAACAAGTAATAGCAGTATCTTAAGCTGTGTCACCACTAAGAATAACTGTTAAACTTTGCTGCCTTTTGTCCCATCAGGCCTTCAGACAAGACTATTTGCACTGCAACTGTTTGTTTAGCTTTATTATTATTATTATTATTATTATTATTATTATTATTATTATTATTATTATTATTATTATTACGAAATGAGTCAGCTCGTCTTTTTTAATTATGCCCAGATGGGTTTTAAAACATTAGCAACTGCAGCTGACAGATGGTTGGAGACTGTCTGAATCTCCTCACTCCAGTCCTTAGYACCACAACACCTCACAGCCTGGAAAACAGCATCCATTAGTCCATCCATCCATCAACAGGTGGCGCTGCAGTCACACTCTTCAATGCCTGGGCTCTGTTACTCAGGACAAAGAACCAAACTCAGTCCATTGTGACATATTCATATTTTTTTGGGGGGGAAATTATGCGCCTTTTTTTTTCTTTTGTGAAGCGTGGTTGTTTATGACCCCAAGCCTCCAGGCGTCCTTGTAGGTTATCATCACCTAAATGTCACATCTGACGCGCAACAATTGTTCAYATTGGATTGGATCTGGTGTCAGGCAGCTGGAGCTCTCAGAATATTCTATATTTTTTACTTTATATGTGAAAGGTTAAAATAACTGAACTCTGGAAAACTCTTCATTCAGTCGACAAAGTTCAGTGAGCTTTTCAGCATCACTGTTTAAGCACTAATAATAA
>NW_013952405.1:7701527-7702880 GCF_001266775.1 Austrofundulus limnaeus
CACACACACACACACACACACACACACACACACACACACACACACACACACACACACACACTTTTCCCACCGGGATGGAGGCGCTTCAGCCAGCGCTCAGAGCCAACGGAGAGCTCGCACGCTTCCGCACGGCACACATGGCTGCGAGCTGCTGGCGAAGCTTTTCCACGTCCGTCTGGATCATTACGCTGGTTTCAAGCGCGAGGACGAGGATTTATCCCTCCAATGAAGGTAAGGAAGTTCGGAGGGGACGGGATGGTGTCTCGGCTCGCTCCTCTCCTCTCCTACTGCTGCGCGCTGGAAGCAGAGAAGCAGGCGCTTCGTGCGCTCCGGGGCGCACCGGAGGATGGTGAAGAGCAACATGAATTATAGGGGGAAAGTGGGATTAAAAAAAAAAAAACATTTATCAGATAATATTTTTATGCCTTCTGGAAAGTTCAGTACTCTTTTATGCGCTGTGTCCAAGTTCCCTTGCGTTGAGAAAACATTATGGAAACGTTGCGCTTTTATTGTGAAATTAAATGTTTTTTTTAATTTCACATTTTGGTCTAAAACGTTAAAAACACTTTCAGATTTTTACTCTGTGTAATAATAAAAGTTCTACATTGGATAGAAAGCAACACATTTGTGTTTAATGTGATGTTAAACTAAAAGTAGTTGCAAAGTAAAGCAAGTTGTCCTATTTCAACTTTACTTCTTATTTAATCTATTTGGACTAGTTGCTCCTTAAAACCCTTTGCATTTGTGAATATGTGCAATTTCAGTGACCCTGCTGGACACCAGGACAGTGCCAGGAGAGCTGAAATGGGCAGCCAGTCCTTCAGAGGGAGGGGTGAGTGGGAGCTTTATTTTATTTTTTAATTAWTTTTTTTACAGATACACTGTTTACAACCTGCTCTCTCCTTTCAAAACACAATCTCTGCCTCGTACACACACAAACTCACACACGCACTTGGTCTGGAAGCTGTAAATAATCTTCCCACAGATTTTGCAATGTGCTGTTGTTCTCCAAGCCTAAGTGCTAATATGAGATTGCTGGCGTTGCGTTTGGCACGAGCAAAAAACACAAACCAGCTTGATGGTGGGTGTCATTTTTTTAGGGATTTGTACTACCACACACTTGCCAGGATGAATCCTGGAGATATTTGTTGTGTATTTTATTTTACCAGCTTTTTTCTTATTTTTTTATATTTTTTTCTACTTATTTATTTTTTGTCAGAGTGATGTGGCAGCAACTCATCCACSCATCTTTCCCTTTGTCAACCACTTCCTTGCTTTAGGAGTTCTTGGTGAACTTGACTTTTGCCAAGCTCTCATTCGCTCACATGCCACTTGATTGACGGGGTCCTGGTC
>NW_013952405.1:7703314-7709964 GCF_001266775.1 Austrofundulus limnaeus
AAAAAAACTCAATTTCTGTATGGCTGGGGCGAATGCAAAGCTTTCTTCTCCTTGACAGCTGGGATTTTTGTCTCCAAAGAGGGCTAAACAAAGAGACATCATACTCCATGTCTTCTTTCATACACACTGCACAGCAACACACACACACACTGGATAATAACTCTAATGATGAGTATAAGTCAATGTATCCTCAAAAAACATTTCCTGTCAGATACGATTTACATTAAAATCTATAAGAATGACCTTTTGTTTGATGAAAAAGGTCAAAATGTTCTAAATGTTCATGCAGTGCAGACTCTTTTTACAGGTCTACAAAAAAAAAACCATCACTGTTAATTTATCAGCTTGTCTGCAATGAGCCTGCATGGACCACTGACAAAATATCGATCATGCCTGAGATACAGGCTGAACACGAACCCCCCACCACCACCCATTCACTCCCGGCTGCCACTCCCGGCCTCTCTTACTCTCTTTCTTATTCTCTCTCTTTTTCTCTGTGGACACGGTGAATTTAGTGTGTATACAGCTCTCACTAGTACGGAGGGAGCAGATTATTATTCAGTGGCAATAAAAAGCCAATTTGGAGCTGCGAGGCTCTGCGGTCATTTGAAGGGTCACAGTACAAGGCAARTAATCGGTCCTATTGAGATGGATGGTGCAGCAAAGGTTTTGGGCCTGCTTGCCTTCTATGGCTAAGCCCCCCTCCCCTGCAGAAGCCTTGGACTCCCAACAAATTGGAGCCGCTGCCCACTGCGGAATATTGATGCATCRGTGGATGTTGGCCTGTGATGCTTTAAATGACAGCAGTGAATTAGAGGGATGCGCACCGGCATCCGAAGTGTTTCTGAACCTGGTTTACAGCCTCTGCGAGAACCCAGAGTCTCAGGTGGCCCGGCTTCAGTTCATTTGAGCACAACGTGGAGAAAACAATCTAACACAGCTTCACTGCACAAACAGGAGTTGTTTTCTTGATGATTTTGTTTTCGTGAAAATGACTAAATTCCCTGCAGCTGCGCAGCAGGAATCCTTCTTTTTTATTTTTTTGCTTGTTTTCAAGTGTTTGGATTTTGTCTGACTCTTGTGTTTTGGCATCATTTTATATGAAAGGTGTCAACAAGACGTGATACCTGTACTTTCTAGAAAAAAGAAGTTTAGAAACCTCAGTCCTRTTTACCTTAGGAGTGGTTCAGAGCTTTTAGTAGATATTCTGTGGAGAGGACAGGAACGGTAATTATTTTACCTGTTGTAGATAACACTTTGAACAACCTCAATTTGGGGACCCTTTAATCTGAAGCCAAACAGAGGACTGTGAGCAGGAAGCGCCACACCAATATCTACCTTTTGGCCACAAATCTGTCAGAGAAGAGCTACATGCTTTTGGGCAGACGGGTTCCTCCGTACACACGTCTGTGTTACCTCCATTCAAGAGTTTTTGGCCATTTGACCTACCTTTWATAAATGTCTGAAAGAGGCATAGACATACAGCGGGGTGTGAAAGTTTGGGCAGCCTTGCTATTTTTTATGATTTACCATTTATAAGTCATTGATTGTTTAAATTTAAAAAAATCTGTTAAATATATCATATAGGAGACAAACACAGTGATATTTGAGAAGCGAAATGAAGTTTATATGATTTACAGAAAGTGTGCAATAAATGGTTAAACAAAATTAGGCAGGTGCATAAATTTGGGCACTGCTTCATTTTATTGATTTCAAAACATTTAGAACTAATTATTGGAACTCAAATTTGGTTTGTTAAGTTCAGTGACCCTTGACCTCCATACACAGGTGACTCCAACTATGAGAAAGGGTATTTAAGTATTTTTAAGTAGAGATGTTTTGTAAAGAGTAATGGTCTAAAATACCTTCAGCCACAATCCAGACTCTCATTAGAAGCTATAGGAAGTGTTTGGAGGCTGTTATTTCTGCAAAAGGAAGATCTACTAAATACTGAGTTAAGGGTTTGTTATTTTTTTTGGTGCCCAAATTTATGCACCTGCCTAATTTTGTTTAACCAWTTATTGCACACTTTCTGTAAATCATATAAAATTCATTTCACTTCTCAAATATCACTGTGTTTATCCCCTATAAGATATATTTTACTGATTTTTTTTATCCAAACAGTCAATGATTTACAAAGGTAAATCAGGAAAATTAACAAGGCTGCCCAAACTATTGCACCCCACTGTACGTTCTGACAGCCTCTGACAACTGCTCCTGAAGTTTGGATGATCAGCAACCAATTTATRAAAGCGGGTAAATTGAAGCAAAATCCCACCATTGTTTTCTGAGCACTTTCTCACATAAATAAACGCCTACAAACTTTTAATCAATCTCACAATACTGGGCGCATTTGCCTGTGAGGAAAAAGTTCAGCCCGGGCCTTGTGTCATGAAGGGGCAGGCGAAGCCTCTCTGTGAACAAAATGATGTAATTTTTGTCCCTTCTGATGGTTCTCGTTGTTTTTCAGCAATGAGATCCGATTTCACAGCTTCAAATGGAGCGTGTTCATACTTGTCACTTTGTTCCACCTTGGGTGATTCGATTGCCATTGGATAGCTCTGATTGAGTGTTCACATGCGCTTGTTAGATGTGCAACTGGAAATTATTTTGCAATTAAATTTCAGTTATAAGCTCTATGTGAACACACATCAATGTCACAGTGAGCTGTCAGTGAACAACAAACAGGTCATCAGTAAGTCACCATATGTTTCTGTAAAAACTCCAACACATTCAGACATTTGAACCGTTATTAGTTTGAACTTAACGTGGTTTGTCACTATTTGGGATGYATTTTTGTACAGTTATCTTGATAAATGAACAGAACCCCCACTTCAACCACTAATTATCTGTTTAACCCATGACCCCGTTYGCTACAGGACACTTTATTGGAACATCATCTTGTCTGAGGTTTCACTCATTTGCCTAGGMTTATATCTGTGAGAATTTGCTTTAAAAGATTTGCATGTCTTCCAAAACGCAATAGTTGTAAACAAAAGGTGTTCTGCGTACCAGTGAGGTATAATACTGGATGTGTGTTTGCAGTGGGAGGAAGTRAGCATCATGGATGAGAAGAACATCCCCATCAGGACTTACCAGGTGTGTAACGTCCTAGAACCCAGCCAGAACAACTGGCTGAGRACAGACTGGATCCCTCGGTCCGGCGCTCAGCGGGTTTATGTCGAAGTCAAGTTCACTTTGAGAGACTGCAACAGCCTGCCAGGCGTCACCGGCACCTGCAAGGTACACAAACCACAAGCTACAGCAGACTGTTGCTTAAGGTTGACTTGTTTCATTCTTTCACCGTGGCTAATGAACTTTTTTATACGACTCTTACTAATTACTCAGGGCTAAACCTCACTAACTCAGTATCCTATTAGGACAACATGTAAGTGCTGCTGCTGATGAATCGACCCCTGGGCTCTTTCTTTCTTCAAATGCAATTTGTGTCTTCCAGGAAACATTCAATCTGTACTACCACGAGTCCAACGAAGACAGGGAGAGCTACATCAAAGAGAGCAGCTTCATTAAGGTGGACACTGTGGCAGCAGACGAGAGTTTCACCCAGGTAACGCTAAACATCTGAGTCAGGCTTTCAGTCCTTTATCCTCCCACGTCCTCTCACTTTAATTTGCTGCCATGTGGAAAATAAAACCTTTTGGCACTTAGCTCTAATTTTCTGACTTGGTTTACAAGCACTTTTATCTCGGATGTCTGTTTTGCTGTCCTAGGACTATTGGCAGGGCGGTTTTGCTCAGCCGTTCCAACAGTGTCAAGTGATTTAAGTGTTGTGAGCATCTAGGTTTATTTTACCTTTGAAATCAATACAGAGTTAATCTGAATGAGAGCAAAGTGCTGGAAATGGGAACATCAGTCATGGTTCAATTGAAACTCCCACTTCAGGTTAAACGCGCGGCAGTGGATTAATAAGGACTGACACATTTTCCAGCACAGTCCAATTACGGTAACCCAGTTCTCTTTCCCACTCAGGTGGATGTCGGAGACCGCATCATGAAACTCAATACGGAGGTGCGAGATGTAAGAGTTACAACACGGAAAGGTTTCTACCTGGCCTTTCAGGATGTGGGCGCCTGCATCGCTTTGGTTTCCGTCCGAGTTTTCTACAAAACATGTCCGCTCACCGTTCGGAACTTGGCAACTTTTCCCGACACRGTCACCGGAGCTGATACGTCCTCATTGGTCGAGGTCAGAGGCTCGTGCGTCAACCAGTCAGAAGAAAGGGAGGAGCCTAAAATGTACTGCGGCGCCGACGGAGAGTGGCTGGTTCCTATTGGTGGATGTTTCTGCAAACCAGGATATGAAGAGAAGGGCGGCACATGTAAAGGTAAGCTGCTGGAGGGCGTGAGAAAACTTTTTTTCACAAACAGTTGTTGATCATTTTGTGACAGTGTGGCTCATTCATTGTAGGCTTTTTGAAATAGCGTAGTCAGGCTAAGAGGTTACCAACAAACCATGGAAAATAATGAGATTTGCTTTGTGCAATATTTAAAAAACAAAATAACTCTTAAATATTACACAGGGTCTTTGGTACAAGGTGAGCCAAGAGACACAGGACACCCCTTTATTTCAGAAAGAAAGGAGAATACCCCAAGTGTTTGATGAGGGGTTTATTTTTTAGGCTATGTTTAGAACATGGTTGTCATTTTTAAAGCTGCCATACTTGGATCAAAATAAAAAGGTTTTCTGTGTCTTGTGACTCACAGAGTTTCCTGCAACTTTTTGTATTTCATATAATATATAAAGAAATTTTGAAGTAAAGGGATTTCAAATGTTTGCCAAGTTGGAATGGTGATATTAGAACTGTCTGTTTTAACAATGGTGGCATTTTTAATACAGTTTAACAAATTAAAACTAGCTTTTTCAGAGATAAGTAGAAATTTTGTGAAAAAAAATTTTGTGTGAAAGTTCCTGTGACATGCATATTTTCCAAATGCAAAAAGTCAAAGATAATATCTTTATATTTAAGAAGCTCGACATAATACACATGGTTTTACTGATTTTTTTCACATAACTGACATATTTTCTTCTGAACTTGGCTCAGCCAAAATGAAACAGGAAATGACAGCAAAGGAGAACTCTTTATGGAGGAGAACTTGCTGGTCTCTGTTTATTGAAACAATATTGTTTGAACTCTGATTCTTCATCTCTCTCTGATAGCGACTGCAAACAATCAAGGAACATCAGATTCTTCTCTACTATCTGTGTTGTTAGCTGTTGTTAGCAAGACTTAGTTCACTGGTTAGGTTAGGATAACCAAGTCACAGGAAGGTCTTTTTCACTGACATAAGACTTTAGTGATGCAACACTGCATGGTAATATGTTTATATGCTCTTTATAGCCAATTATTTCCAAAGATTGCAATAACTGACCTAATTAATTGGCCACCAAACGATCAGTTTATCTCTGTTTACGACCACTCTGCAGCTAACTGATTAAAACATTATATTTCATGGACTTCCCACTGGTAACTTGGCAACTTTATATAGCTTTGACAACATTTCAGAAAAAAATGCTCCCAGTCAAGAAATAATGTGTCGCTCACACCTCATTTGCAGAACAAATTCATGGAATAAGTGGAGAATGAAGGAGCTCTAGAGCTGGAGTTTCTTTCTGTTGGGAATCTTGTTTCCAGTTTGGATCTCCTGAAGCCACAGCTGGAGACGAGGTCGCTTTGCTTTCAGGCTGTGATCAGTTAGAAGCTCTTAGCTTTAACTGTGAGCTGCAGTGACATAATTACCCAGCTGGTCAAAAATTTTGTTCTGAACTTTACTGTGACAAACATCCAAGCTGTTCACACCTCTCACCAACATACTTGTGGCATGGATGAGATGGGATATTTGGAAGTGGTGAAGGCTTTTAGATGTGTGTGTGTGTGTGTGTGTGTTTATGACAAAGTGGGGTGCATGGGGGCAACAGACAGAGTGGAGACACTTTTACGACACGACTCCGCTCCCCCACTATTCATCGTCACACACAAACACAAACACGTTCGCTCAAACGTTCACACACACAGATGGACAGAGACCAATCGAGAGGCGAGGGTGAACGACTTACTGATCTACACCCTCGCTTTTATTTATGAAGCCTATCCCAGCGGGCTAATTGTATAACAAACAGACCCATAACTCAAAAGAGAAGAGAGTCGCTAAGAGAAAGAGGGGGAAGATGAAGAGATGGATATAAAAAGAGGGATGCAGCTCGGTGCCAGTTGGCTATAAAGAGAGGAGGAAGAACTTYGCGTCTTTTCTATGCAATGGGAAAAAAACAAAGCCAAAACTTTGCTGTGTGACTAATGTTCTCTGGAACCTCCACCCAGCCGGCCTCCTATTTGTTCCTTCTGAAAAGAGGAGGTGGTTTGTGGGGTCGTCCCTGAGCTCTGAAAGATGTTGCTAGATTTAGGAGATCCCCTTGACTCGGATGAACATCCAGCAGATGTGAAGTGCCATCTATCTATCCATCCGCTGCCGCCTTCTTATTCTCCTGCTCCCACTGCCTGTCAGATTGTTGGCCGGGAGCAGCTGCGTCAGTATAAATCCGTCAAAGTCGGGATGAATCAGGGGAACCTCTGACGCTGCAAGTGGGAGATGAATCTCTGAGCGTTTCTCGGTTCAGAGTTTGCTGAGAGAAAG
>NW_013952405.1:7710105-7711942 GCF_001266775.1 Austrofundulus limnaeus
AGAAAGAAAGAAAGAAAGAAAGAAAGAAAGAAAGAAAGAAAGAAAGAAAGAAAGAAAGAAAGAAAGAAAGAAAGAAAGACGGACCAGGATAGAGGGAAAATAATCTATTGAACAAACTTTCTTTTCTCACGTCAGCGAGGTCAAAAGGTTTCCTAATCTTCTGGCCTTATATGCATTCTTTCAGACAGCAGAACAGATTCTGGCAACTAGACAAACATGTCTTGGATTACAGGTCGTGTTCTTTCTGAGCAATGAGAAAAATAAGTCACGGTGTTCTGTGATTACTTAAATGTTTTAGGAAACACGCTCCACCCCACCTCTAACTAGCAAGGTTTTTTTGTATGTTTTAGAAAGCTCTTGAGCAATACATGATACGCACAATAAAATAGGTCAGAGATTGTCCTAGAGAATGACTACATTTTGGGGAATCCAGTAAAAATCTTTGCTCATGTTTGTTGCTTGGTCATTACTTTACTCCAATTTTTGACCACAACCGGTTTAAAATATGTGAAAGAGTCACTGGACCACAGGCGTGAGGTGGTGGTGCAAAACCAGCTGGTTCAGACAGACGGCTGTTCATCCTGAACCCACTTCTCCCGGAGGTTTCTTTCTGTTAAAAGAGAGTCATTCCTTTCCACTGTCCCCTGTGTGGGATTGTAACAGAATGAAGATTTGACTCAATTTGAAGGTTTTCTTAGACAGAAAACTTTTACTAATTAGCATTTAATATTAGTCTGTGAACGTATTGCATAGTCATTGAAATTTATTAACTGTAATTGGATTTGAGTTTGGATCTGTTTTAGGCTGGATTGAATTTATGATTTGGATTTGATTTTTTTTCTTTATAGGCCCCCGGGGTGAGTTTTGTTGTGAACTGACATCCACAGTGGTCCTTTGTTTCATTGATTGTCTTTGCTGGATGATACTTGTGTTGTTGGAGCATATTTATGTTTTCATTTGTTGTTGTTTTAGTGTCTCTGAATCAATACTTAAAAAGTTGTGGTCTTGAATTCCCCCTTCATCTGTGTCCCCTTAAAGATTTCTCCAAGACTGTAGTTATTGTTCACTGGGGAGATTTTATGTAACAAGCCAGGAAGTGTTTTGCACAGAAAGGCTGCATTTTTTGGAGCATTTGTTTCAAATACTAAGACTACAATTTGTTGTAAAACAAAATCCTGCCATGTTTGTTGATACTTTTAAATTCCTTCAGCATGATGTTTACTGGTTCCCACTTGTACAACGAATGCAAGGATCAGACTATCCAGTGACACAAACAGATAACTTTGCTACCAGTATGATCAAAAACTGGCATAAAATGTTTTCATTTTGGTTGTACAGGGGTCGCCACAGAGAGGGACCTCTAATTGTTTTACAGCAGATTTGATGCAACTTGAGCTTGAAACCAAGACTGCAGCACTGACCATCGAGCTACCTTGATCTGCAAAAACTGGCATAAAATATCAACTAGAAATAAAAAAGGAGTCATAATATTTACCTCTTTTCTCTRAAAGTTGCCAAGCTGAACAAATCTCTGATGGATCTCTAACCTGGTGTTATTGACTCATTCATGTAAAGTTTGCACACTGGTTTTCAAGTTTTCAGTGGGTTTTGCACATTGGCCTCTTTATAAAAACTGATTTGAGGTTCAGTTCTTGTTCTTGATCATTTTCAAACTAAAAATAAAGTTCAAGGGATGAACCAAATTTGTTTGTTCACACATTAAACAATTTGGTAAATAGGAAAAAAAAGGTTTAAATTGTCTCTTTAGGCACTTTGTTCCTGACAGTCTGTTTTTAAGGCATGCATTGTTTTACCTTTATTTTAAAAAGAATATATA
>NW_013952405.1:7714122-7716575 GCF_001266775.1 Austrofundulus limnaeus
GTGTGTGTGTGTGTGTGTTTTTGTGTGCTTTAGTGTGTGTGCTTTAGCGTGTGTGTGTCATTGTCTCCATCTCCCAGGTTGGTCTTATTACAGAGGAGCTTTGCCAGATTCACCAGGCTGTCTGAAGCTCCCTGGCATCAGAACAAGCTTCGCTCTCCCTCTCTTTCTGTCTTGCTCTCATTATCCCTCCTTTCTCTCCCCTAACTCTTCACTGAGATCCATGGTTGGGAATGGGGGGTGGGTGGGGGTGCCGCTGCCGCCGCTGGTGGAGAGGTTGGTTGATGTGTGCCTGATAGGGAGGAGGGGTTATTGTTAGAACCCCTTTCAGATGCTAATGTTTGCACTGTTGGATTGGGGTAGGCACGCACACTCACCGATTATACCTCTGAAATTTAAACCAGTCTTTTTTTGTGAGTTCTTGATTTTTAGTTAAGCATAAAGCAGTGGCTTCCACTTAGTGCATTCCACACGTTTGGAAGACATTTTATAAAATGCACACATCTTTAAAACATGGAGAAAGAAGTGGTCACACAGGAAGTTCTRAGTCCCCGACTCGTGTCTTTTCTCCAGCATTTTTGTAGGGTTTTAATTAGAGGGGGGCATGACCCCTGGGGATAAACAGCCCCTCTTTTTCTTCTGTCACACTCTATCAACTCATCCATCCATCAATCCATCCCTGCTTCCATCCATCCATCACAAAGACAGGTGTCAGACTGGACCAGTCAGGGGTACTTCCTCCGTTTCCACCCCTTTGCTGGGCAGGAACAAGGGACGATGACAGATAACACGGGGTCAAGGAGAGTCCACACACACACACACACACACACATCCTCACACACACAGCTACAGTGCGCCGACTAGTTGGATTTCCACTCAGCCACATTAGCATTTTAGGTAGCAGAAGAATGCATATGCAAATGAAGACAATGCTGATAATAATCAAAGGGCACCTTCCCCTCCGTGTCTCTCCCTCCTCCTCCTCATTTTTGTCTTTTTTCTCCTCACCTCTTTATCTCCCGCTCCTCATCTGTCTGTGTCTGTGTGTGTCTGTGTGTGTGTTGTCTTTTCCACTCCACCTTCCCCATCTTTTTACAATCTGCAAACAGCTGATTTCAGTGTAATTATTGTCTTTTTTTTCTGACAGGTAGAATATTAAGGAGACACACACACACACACACACACACACACNATATACACATTTTTCAGCACCAAGACAGGGATTCTCAAAGTTGTCAGCTGAAAACTGAAGATGATCTGTCAGGACTTCCCTGTTTCTTTATATTTCCTAAAAAGTTAACTGTGAAATCCTGCTTTTCTATTTTCTTTTATCCCGTTTTACAAAAAAGTCCTCAGATTAGCTGTTCTTTTTTAATAATGCAGCATCTTTCAAAAACTGTCTTCTTTTCAATACGTATGTGTCGACACAACACTTTTCAGTCTCCTGGGTTTTTATCTTTTTTGAATGATTTACTGGTCAGTGTTTGGTGGCTGAACACTGAAACAAACAAAAATTTATTCCTCTGAAATCAATACATTAAAGCTAAAGGAAATTTTATAAAAAAAAAATAAAAAGCTGAAAATCTGTCCTTTAAAATGTATTTAAAACAATACAAGACAGTGTAAATCCCTAAAAACAAAACAAAACAAAAATGAAAACGTAAGTGTTGCAAGAATATTGCACAGTACTTTATGACACTGAAAACATTCGTGTAGCAGCAGGCCGTTGTTTGCTATCTGGAGATTCTCTGAAAGAATGCAGTTCTCATCAAGGATCAAAGTCTGACTTCCTTTGTGTGTGCTGTAATCTGACCTTCTCTGGTCTGGGTTCTGGTCCAGCTGCATGCACGTGTTAGTGCATGTGTGCCATCCCTGCGCAGCCTGGAGCAGTCAGCTCTGTTCCAGATTTACTTTTCACTAAAGAAACCACTTTCTTGGGAGGGGGAATCAAAAGCACCACCACAAATATTAAATAAAACCTTTCAATATCACTTTTGTTTTTACTGCAACAGAACCCCGAGGCTCCAACTCTCAGAACAAAATTAACAAGTTCTCCTGCGGGACAGTTGTGGGAATTTTTGAAATATAGTGACGACACTTTGTCCTTCTCACCAGAGAGATCCGAGAAACTCATGTTTTTACTTATGAAATTGCTTGACTAAAACAATAAATTAGAAAGCAAATAAAAGCTTCATCACATTGAGTAGGTGACACTGAGATTGTTGGATGTGGGCCAAAAACTCAGATGCAAGAACTACAAAATTTATAGCAAAAAGAATGAGCAACAAATGCAACATCCACTTTAGTTACAGTCATAAGCAGCTTTCGAAGTGGATGCACTGTCCGATGGGTTTTATGACAGCCAAACCCAGTGCAGAAAGGTTTAACAAGCTGCAAGTCTGATTATGATGCATTCGAATAAGAAAGGTGTTTTCTACCTGCTCCTTGTTTTATAT
>NW_013952405.1:7717427-7718796 GCF_001266775.1 Austrofundulus limnaeus
CACACACACACACACACACACACACACACACACACACACACACACACACAAGCACTCCTGCTTAAGTTTTCACCTTGCAGGATCAGTATCTGTGTATCTGTCCCTACTTCAGTCGTCAAACTCAGGCTTTTCTTGCACGGCCTTCCGTAGGGTTAATGTCGGGTTAATGACACCCTCATGAGCTCTTATTCCAGGTCACCAGCACTCAACCCCCCCGCCTGTCAAAATCGGGGCTAAAGAAGACACAAAAGGCTACAGAAAACCAAAAGAATAGAGACRTAAGAGGGCACTGACAGAAGTTTGTGGCTTCAAATACTTTTCTTTCGTTTAATCCTTCGAGGATTGGAAGGGACTGAGACAAAGGCAGCGTGTTAGGCCCCCTGGCATTCTTCTCGAGTCCTGTAATCAACCTCGAAGTCCACAACAGTTCAAACACTTCTCCGTTTCTCTGTTTTTATTTTTTTTTTCCCTTACACTGTGGCTTTACTCCCTAACACCGAAAACTGCAAACAAAGGAATGTGCCGAGCAGCTGCACAACACACACAAAAATACTGCATTTTATCTCGCACCTGCTTGTATCATCTGACACAATTTGATGAATCATTCACCAGATGAAAGCCGCCTCTTATCAGCTGTAAAACGTGTTTATGAATTTACAGGTTTCGGCTGCRTGTTGTTTTGCAGGCGGGTCTCGTTCAAGCTGGTATCAATGTGGAGGCATGAATGAAGCTTCAAAGCCAGCGAGTTGGGAGAGGAGAGGGTTGTACGGAGATACAACCAGCGTGAGCTATCAGAGACACAAAGACCGATAAGTGGAGGTCGGAGAGGAAGTGCAGAGGGAGCGAATGAGGGAGCTGGTGAAAGGGGAGGGCGACGGAGTGTGTGAAAGAGCAAATGTGTGGAGGCTTGTGCAGATGGGGCAGGATAGTTGGTCTGAGTCGATTACAGAGGAGACTTCCTCCCTCTCATTTACTGATGAGAGCGCCATAAAGCATCCTGACACTTCTGAGCACAACACATCATTCCCACATTCCTATTTGCTCCCACTGGGATGTCTCCATGTGCCTTGGAGATGTGAAAAGGTTGCTGGTGGGGGCAACATAAAAAAAGGATGGCACTGGGAAAGACGTTGGGATTGAGACTGAATAGGAAGTGATGATGAAAGAGAAGGTGTTGAAAAGACTCTCAGCAGAGACAAACGGAGGATTTTCCTCTGAAATTAAAAACACAAATAAAAAAAATTGCTCCGAACCGCCGCGCTTCGCCGTCTCTTTCTGCTCCACCAGTGGATGTCAAGCAGTATAATTATGCACTCATTTATTGCATTGTTGATCTGTCAATGCATGAACTCCTCAGTCTACAGAGAGA
>NW_013952405.1:7719260-7728706 GCF_001266775.1 Austrofundulus limnaeus
CCCTCTCTCTTTCTCTGTTTCTCCTCTTTCATATATTTAAATGTCAGTTATGTTTGTGTGGGCTGTCGGCACTCGGGGAGTTTTGATGTATTCGGTTCCAGTGTTTCTGTTCTCCGTGTGTGAGTGGGAGCCGATCAGTAAATGTTCTTTTAGGTGTTTCTTTCTTCGCTCATCAAAATGCAAGATAAAAGAAGTTAGAGTGCCCCTCCCCCCCGTCCTTGCGCTCTTCCCGGATCTTTTCTTTACAGTTGTTTGTCCTTGAGTCCTACTGCTGCGTATGCTGATTAACATATTGTTCAGACTCCGTAAAGCAATCAATACAGGAGACAGCGATGATGGTATCAAGAGTCAGTGACCTTATTTCAGACTGACTGCKCTGCTCAAAACTTTTGTCAGTATGGCTCCAGGGTTCAGCATACTCCATCTGAATCTGAAGTCACCGTACGGTCATGTGATTGCTTGAAGTTCATTTTCACATAATGGTGCAAAGCTCCTGGGAAACCCCTCCTGCTACTGTACACGTCTCAGCAAACATTTCTTCCTGCTGGGGACAACACTTCAATGTTCACCGTTTGGCCACACCTCTGTCACGGAKAGAGTGCAGATGATGGATATCCATGTACAATGTTGGTGCTTTCTCCATGCAGGAGTTTTGGCCATTTGATCATTTTATGTGATTGGAAGAGTCATAAAGATAGATGTACTTTTTGACTGCTTTGGAAAACTGCTCCTCAATACTRTTCATGTTGTTCGGACGCACAAACAGCCGACTTCTGGAAGCGAAGTAGATGAAGCGAAAGCCTGCCATTGATATCTGAGCACTTTTCAATATAAACAAACAATCCCACAAACTTTTRACCAAACACACAATAATTTAAAAAAAATTGGTGGAGAGCTTGTGCCAAGGAGGGACGGGCGACACAAAGCTGAGAAAAAAAATGGCAATTTTTGTCACGCAACTACATCAAAGAGAGTGGATTTTGCTGGTTCATATAGACCACGGGCACCCAAACATTTTCCCCAAGAGGGCCAAAATGAAAATCTATCCGGGACTGTGGGCGAAATGCAGTAATATAATACATGAAATACAAATAATATTTTAGTAAAGTCCTTTATTTTGTAACAACTAAGCTAGCAGCCAGTGTGGTGGCCCAATTTTGTTTCAGTCTGTGCACTTGGAGAAAGTCTGCCATACGCTCAAGTAGCAAAGGGTCATGGTAAATTTTGTAAATTGATAAAATATGAGGTTTTCTGGCCTTATAAAGTGTTGAAATCTACATGTGTGGTTAAATCTGATCTAAATATCACTTGTTGTTACTTGTGTTTCACGTTTCATGTTTAATCTTAACATATCAAAGATAAAGTCAGTGCAATGAGTGAAAACTATCTGCACTACAGCCCCTTACATAATCATTGCGCCAGTGGATGAAATACTGTTTCTACATAGAACAACAGGTTACAAACTRGTAACTTTGTCAACTGCCGGTGGGCCAAATCAAATGTCTTTGTGGGCCAAATTTGGCCCGCGGGCCCCACTTTGGGCTCCTCTGATATAGACCATGCAAAAGGCTTTACACCACGCTTCATTCTAATTCAACCTGATTCAGTTCTACATGGTCTTAATAGTTTTGCATAAAAATGAAATGTTGGGTTTACTTAATCATGTTATGTCAACTGGTTCCACTTAACTGAGTTGAGTAAATTCAAAGCAACATACTCATGTTCTTTGGTTGAAACCTGGCATATTGCTTTGAATTTACTCAACTCAGTTAAGTGGAACCAGTTGACATAACATGGTTAAGTAAATCCAATATTTCATTTTTTCAGTGACTCAATAAGTGGGTATAGCTAAGACTTCAGCAGGTCATCACGCRGCTGCTCAAAACTGACCACCAGTGAATACCACTGTTATCAAAAATGCAGTGGCTGGCCATCTTTTTCTTCTACCATTTATAAATGAGAAATCACTTAAATAAAAACTAATAATGTGGTTTTAATCAATAATTAACAGTTAATGTGGAAAAAACATGACTAAAAGAAGAGCACAACTTGAKGTTTAAGTTGATATCAAAACATTATACTGTTTGTTTTTATTTGGTATGTTCAAAGTATACTTCATCTAGGCCTTGTGAGACATGACAAAATAAGGGTTGAATAATAAAACTACATTCAATTTAGTTCAAGTTTGTTTACACCAATAACACAGTATTAAATGAAACATTCCAATGTATATGTAAAGCTGTTTAAATATAAATTTTGGTAATATATTTAATAAAATACACCTAAAGAGGTGTGAGGGACTCAAATTGTGCAATTTTCATGTACGACTGTTAAATACAAGTAGTTCGACCTGCAATTGCAAAAAGAACGCCCCTGAAATTTAAGCCTGACAATTTTTCTGAAAATTCAATTAAAACATTTGAACATACATTTGAATAGAAACTAATAAAGTGGCCCAAAAACCTTGCATTGTGTAATTTGTGTGATTGTAAAAATGTATAAATCAATAAAACTAAACAATTCAAGCGTTCGCCTCTGAAAATACATCATTTTCATTGTTTGTTCCTGCACAGCACACAAACAGGTCAGAACATCACGTTTAAACGAGTGCCTACAGCACACTAAAACACACCTCACCATAGATGTTGTTGTTTTTTTCTATCATCTCTGCTAAAGTTAGGATTACAGCTATTTTATTTATTTATTTAGCATATTTAGTCACACTGCTTCTCTGCTGTCCCTCTCTGCAGCCTGTCCTGCTGGTTTCTATAAGGCCAAGTCTTCCGACGCCGACTGCTCCAAGTGTCCTCCTCACAGCCACTCACTCAGAGACGGGGCCAATGCTTGCGAATGCCACATGGGATTCTTCCGCGCTGACGCTGACCCCCACTCCATGGCCTGCACCCGTAAGAGCACAGACACACATAAACAGTTAACACAGAAGCAAAAACACTGACAATGAGTGTGTGCAATCTTCACCAATAAAAGGAAAGAGCGCGGTCATTGTTTTGCAAACTCTCTATCTCGTCGGAACAGGAGGCGACACAAACGTGTCTGAATGCCACCCCTGTTTCATGATCCCATTACTTATGACTAAGCCTCCATCTACATCCTGTCTGGCAGTGATAACTGAAGACATTGAGGGGAGAATAAATGTCCTCAATCTTTCTCCAAGTCTGTGCGATAGATTCAGAGACGATGGTTTGTGTGTCTTAAACTTAATTATGCCTATATACGGCGCATGGTTTCCTCTCGCAAGGGAGGGGGAAAAAAACGAAAACAAACAATTATGCGCACAATCTTTCTCACACTAAAAAATTAAATACCACAGAAAAAAACAGCCAAACCATCAAATGCATTTCATAACCGCATGGTTTTCAGTTTTGTGCCAGATGTTCACACGCCAAAGCAACACCCCCGTCCTTCCATACACACAAACACACAAACACACACACTTCTTATTTTCTTATTTTTCCACTTTCTTTATGTACTATGTGCATAAATGTGGTTATTCACTGCTTCTGTTGGCCCTATTTATCCTCAGAGCCACCATCAGCACCACAGCAGCTCATCTCTGTGGTGAATGAGACATCGGTGGTCTTGGAATGGGCCCCCCCTCGTCGACTGGGAGGAAGAAGCGACACCAGCTACAGTCTGGAGTGTCTCATCTGTCAATCGGGGAGCCACGCTCAGACTGACAGTCGAACTTTACAGAGGAATCGCTCCGTTTCCCAGCCCGAGCTTCAACACAGCGGAACAGGGATGCAATCAGACCAGGGGATTGTGGGACMTGAAGTCCCATTAGGCCGAGGAGTTCTCCAGAGCAGGACTGGAGAATACCCCTGGCCTGGTTCGGACTCTATCTCTAGCTCTCAGCTTTGCCTTCCCTGCAGCTCAGATGTGCTCTTCTCTCCGGACCAGACTGGTCTGCAGACCACCAGGGTGGTGGTGAGCAAGCTCAGGGCCCACACGCACTACACCTTCATTGTCCACGCTCGCAACGGGGTCTCCCAGGTCAGCGGTGCAGGGGCGTCGCCGAGCGTGTCTGTAAGCCTCACCACCAACCAAGCAGGTGAGGCGCTGCATGGGATAAACTGTGTGCGATTGTTCAACTGAGCAACGAAACGAAATGTGTTCATAGGCGAGTTCTCAAAGTGGGTCAGCTGAAAACAAACTGCTGCTCGGTGCACAAGGGCCTGCAGGGAGGCAAGGTCCCATGAGTAATGGTCAAAGCTGCTGTAGCATGAAATGCACAAGCTCTGGATATCTGTCAGCATGACGGATGTAATTATCCAGCATGAGGAAAATAACTAGGGTTTATTCAGTGGAGAGTCAAATATTTGAGCTTGTTAAAACACAGATCTGAATGTAATTTGAATTTTATTCTTTAAAAAAAATCAAAAGAACAGTTTAAATTGCATAAATTGAGCATTTGTGAAAAGGTTGTGAGTAAAAAATGTCCTACCTGCTGCAGATAACTCTTCAAGTGATGTCAGTTCAGAGAAACAAAACTGAAATCTGGCTTTTCTACCCCTTTTTTGTAAATCTGTACCTAAACATCTGTACTTTTGTACTATGCCTGTAGTACACAATTATTCTGGTATAAAGACCCGTTAAAACTGATGCTAAAGCTAGCTATTGCTGCTATCTGTTCTTGCAAATAACCAAAAAAAAATTATAATTGATTCAATTCAGTTGAATTTTTTTTCAATTTAAATTTATGTAGCACCAGTCCCAAAATGTGATCTAAATGCAATTTATGTCCAACCAACAGTGCAACCAAATACAGTCCAGTTTACTCCGTGTAATTCTAACTACATTTTGTGATGGAGTTCAGTTCCATCCAGCGAAATTCACCATTTATAAAATGCTAATTCTTTTAAAAATCATCTGGCTCAGACACCAATGCATGAAAAAATAAATAAATAAACATTCCGAGCCTCTTGTCCTAAAAAGTTAACCCCCTCTCTGCAGTGATATCCTCTGTACATTTGATTCTTGTTTGCTCTTTTTCCTGCCCTCTCCCCATTGGTAACTGTTGGCTCTTACTATCACTGTTGGAGTTGCCATAGTTATTACTCTGTCCTCCTACACTTAACAGAAACTGAATTAATTATAGGGCTGCTCTCAAGAGGATGCCGAAGTATTCAGAAAACTGCAAATCACTGACTTCAATACAAATAGACGGCGCTGGTAGACGAGACCAATTGAGAGAAAAAAAATTAAATCCCAATGCTCGGCTGCAGAATAATAGAACAGCACAATGTTGAGATTTGACAGCATTCCTAAACTTTTTCTTGTTCTCCGAGCTCAGCCGCAGAAGTATTTTTTTAAATCACTCACTTTTTATGAAGTGTTTCATTTTGCTTGTGAAGGACTCAGCTGCGTGTGGCGTTCCTCACACATACGTCTTATTAGTTTTTAAGTGTGTAGAGTTTTTTTTTTTTACATCTGTTTTCACGTGCTGTTACATCTCAAGTGTCATTGCTTTTAGTCTTAAGGGTGGCATTTAGGTACTGGCACACCTGCTGTTTCAGGTGCCCCTGGGAAATAAGTTGCTGTATGTGTTAGACCGTGAGGGCCTGCCTGGGATGTGTCAGGTCCAGCCTAACGCTACCATATGGTCCAATATCATAAAAAGCAGCCACAAATGAGAACAAACACAGGGAAACTGAGATGCAATGGAGGGATTTGGGAGGAGGAGGAGAGGAGAATGAGCCTTGTCTCTGTGGGTTAGGAGGGAAGAAGATGTAGGTTACTCCTGAGGTGCACTGGGTCAAAGACAGCAAACAGGCCTGACACAAACCCTTTTCACTTCATTCTGGAGTGGAAAACTAGCATTTTGCAAACAGCATTATCACAAATACACTAGGTTGTTCTATAAATGAGTTGTGACGGTTTCATTTTTCCTCCTCAGCTCCTTCTCCAGTGTCATCCGTTCAAGTCACAGACGTCACCAGACACAGTTTGTCATTGTCTTGGCGACAGCCGGATCGACCAAACGGGGTCATCCTGGAGTACGAGGTCAAGTTCTACGAAAAGGTGAGCTGCTGGCAGKTTAAAGCAGCTTAGCCATGTGATTTTTCTTTATAGTGAAGGTGGTCTTTCATTTGAGTCCTGAAAGACATTGTTTCTTTTTGTCCCATTGAATCAGGACCAGAAGGAGAGGTCCTACCGGGTCATGAGGACCTTCTTAAGGACTGTTGATGTCACGGGTCTCAACCCCCTCACTGTTTATGTGTTTCATGTGCGCGCTCGCACCGCTGCTGGGTATGGAGAATACAGCGCTCCGTTTGAATTCTCYACCAATTCAGGTAATCGGACAGACCGGTTCATGTGAAAAATCAGTTGAAGGAATAGTTCAGACAACTTTAAAGTCAAACAGTTTAGCATCCGTGACATTAGTCATAGAGCAAGGAGTATGGAGAAGGAGGCAAARGTTTTCCTCCAGGCTAAGCTAATGGCTAACAGTGACAAACTAAAGAAATGTTATGGAAAAAATTTGAAAGTTTAATATTTGCTAATGTAGTATTCTTGCACAGGAGGGTGAATTCAGAGAACGAGTTTTTTAAAGCCTGAAAACCAACATAAAACAAGCCCTTGTTTGGTTAATTGAGACTTTCACCTCTTTCTCCATGTGTGACAGATGTCACAGCTGATGAGGTACTGATTTGAACAYTGACTGAAGACATTCCATTTAGTAAAGGCTGATGTTGTGGTGTGTTTCATTTGTCTTTAGAAATGATAATTACGTCAAGGTTAAAGGTTCAAATCAGCTAAAATGCTTTCCATAGTCTGAATTCAGACTTTAAAAGTTTGAACTTTCTCGCCAGTTCCCACTTCAAAATCCAACATGGCTGACTTAATGTTGTAGTCTGCAGTGATAAACTTTTTATTCATGAGCAGCAGTTGAATAGTTTCACAAGATGAAACTTTTATCAAACCAACTGCTATTAGAAAATGCAGATACTTCATTCCTGCAGCTCAGCTATTTACATGTGCAAGTCAGTCATGTTGGAGTTTGAGGTTGCAGCTAGTTAGAAATGAAATAAAGGTGACAATAGGAAGCCAGTTAAATCGGCTCTGATTTCCAGACAAATGAAATGTAGCATTAGTTTAGGGTTGAAAATGTCTTTGTCCTTTGCTCATCAGATCCTTTCCCCTTGATTGGAGAAGGTGTTAACTCTGCCTTTCTGCTGCTGTCTGTCAGCGCCGTTGGAATATTGCTGCTCATATCTGCAGCCGTCTTCATCATTAGTCGCAGGTACACACACACACACACACACACACACATGCACAGTGGTTACGATTTGTTTGGTTACAATGTGTGCAAGGTCAATCTAAACCACCGTCTTTGACCAATTTGCGCACTCAGCATTTGTATTTGTATCGGTATTGAGTGACAGAGTAACCTGTGCTACCTGCAGTGTTTTTTTTAATGGGATTAGAGAGGAGACGATGGTAATCCCTTTGTCCCCGATTTGTCATTAGTGTCTTCAGCTTTATGTGTTGGTTTCCACCGACGTGCACGCTCACACGCACACGTGCGGGTGCCCAAAGCCACACACAGGATTAGCACCTGCTCAGACACAAAGGTGGTTTTGACAGTTTCTTTGTTTAATAGAAAACACCTTTTATCTCCCTCTACCTGAGGCATCACCCCCTCCTCCTCCCTTTGCCTGAAATGCTTTCATCTGGCTGTTCTGAGCTTCCCTGCAGCCTCATGCGTTCTGTTCTCATTGTCATTGCCTTCTGTTGCAGCAAAACCTCAAAAAATGCTACTGAGGAAAATCCCTCAGAAAAAAAATTAATTAATTAAGCGAAACATCTTTTTTTTTCAGTATTTAATTGTAAAACCTTTAAAGAGCATATGAGAGCTAAATGTGACAATGATCTCCAGACATTCCTGCTTGTCTTCGTTGTTTCTGCTGTAAAAGTTGTTGCATTTTGTCTCATTAGGAGGAGCAAGTACAGTAAAACCAAGCAGGACTCAGAGGAGGAGAAACATCTGAACCCAGGTACTGTACATGAAGCACAAAGACAGATAGATGCTCTTTTCTTTCTTTTCTCGCAGATCCTTTTTCACACATCGAACACACACTTTTTTTCCCAAAACACTTACATAACATATGCAGTTATACAACTCCTTTTTCTCACCCTCCTCTGCATCCCGCCTTCTCCTCCTTCGCTTTCCTGTCCACTTCCCGCCTCCTCTCCCCTGGCAGGAGTCAAAATCTACGTGGACCCGTTTACCTACGAGGACCCCGATCAGGCCATCCACGAGTTTGCCAAGGAGATCGATGTGAGCAGCATTCACATCGAGAAGGTTATTGGCATAGGTAGGGCCCGCTTTGGCACTCCGACACGCACAAACCCACACGCACACATGCTCGCTTGGCGCTGACGCTGTGGTTTGCGCGATTGTGTAGGAGAGTTTGGGGAGGTGTGTAGCGGACGGCTGCGTGCGCAGGGGAAGAGGGAGATCTACGTGGCCATCAAGAGTCTGAAGGCGGGATACTCGGACAAACAGAGGAGGGACTTCTTATCCGAGGCCTCCATCATGGGACAGTTCGACCACCCCAACATCATCAGGCTGGAGGGGGTCGTCACAAGATGTAAGTTCTGCCAGTGCTCTGCTTTTTTTAGTGTGTGGTTTGCCCTAATATTTATAATTTACCCTCTTTAGGTAAGCCATTGATGATCATCACAGAATACATGGAAAATGGATCTTTGGATGCATTCCTTCGAGTGAGTAAACCACTGGTTTCTTTCACACTGCCCAGCCAAAACAATAGGTCACCAACTCGCTTTAACTAAGTAAATACTAAGAGTTTACCATTACAGTATGTCTCAGCTGGCAACAGGTTATCTAATCATAACTGATGCAGTGAGTTCCTTCTTGTTTGTTAAACAACCATGACACATCCTGTGGACGAGGAAAAGATGTTAGTCTGTTTCAGAAGGGGCAACTTATTGGCATCATTCAAAGAAAACATATAAGGAGATTGCTGAAACTATTAAAATCTGGTTGAGAACTGTGCAAGGCAGAAGGTCATGTGGTCTGATGAGTCCAGATTTGCCCTGTTCCAGAGTGTTGGGAGCATCAGGGAACTGTCCAAGCCTGTGTGGAAAGTTGGTCTGGTCTAGGTACAGCAACGTTATCTTTTGATAAATCTTGAGCGCTCATGTTATATATTTTCTTTCTGTAATGTTAACATTTCAGAAACACGACGGTCAGTTCACAGTGATCCAGCTGGTCGGCATGCTGCGTGGCATCGCCTCAGGTATGAAGTACCTCGCAGACATGAACTACGTTCACAGAGACCTGGCCGCTCGCAACATCCTGGTCAACAGCAACCTGGTCTGTAAGGTGTCAGACTTCGGCCTGAGTCGGGTTCTGGAGGACGATCCTGAGGCTGCCTACACAACAAAGGTGAGGACCCCCC
>NW_013952405.1:7728780-7738787 GCF_001266775.1 Austrofundulus limnaeus
TCTCAAATCTCCTTTCGTTTATTAATATCTGGGTTTTTTTAAAGGAAATACAAATGACCAATGGTCTAAATATAAATTTGCTGTTAGAGAAAAATATCAAGAAMCATTAGTTAGATTTGAAAGAAACTCTCAGAACTGATAATTGATTTATTTTTGCAGTCAGGATTCAAGATGGCCATCACAACTAATTGATTTTAGCAAACACGAAACAGCTGAGAGTCATCACAAAAGCATATTCTGAGGGCTATAGCTCTCCCAGGATCTTTATTTTATACCTTGGCATGAAAGTGGCCAGGTGATGTGCATTCTTTCAAGTTATGCTTGTTTCACTTTTGATCTTGAGAAGAGAGAGAGTTTTGGAAGCAGGTCTACATATCAGAAAGTGATTTTTTAAACTCTCACAGTTCTGTGTTCTTGAAAAAGTCTAACAATGACAACAGTTTAATAAAACTTCTGAAGTTCTGGGGTTTTTGGTTTCTATGTGCCACTCAGTGATTAACAATGGACACTATTTAATTGTCCCTTCGAAGATTTTCTGGAAATGCCCCAGGTCTGAACTGGAACAACATATCTCTGTTTTTGCAACAACCTTTATTGCAAATTCATTATTCTTTATCGCGCAAATATTTACAAGCTGTCCTGTTCCGTTTTCACACACACAAGTTCACACCTACTTCAGAGCTGCCAAAGACGTGTGACTAATTGAAACCACTTTTATGGTAGCGTTTTGTTAAATGCAAGAATAACTTTTGGAGTGTGTAATTATTGAAAATGCTAAATGCAGAGATGCATCGATCAGTTTTCTTGGATAGTTCATACCCAGATAGCAAAATAAGCAAAATAAGAGTGAATCAACATTGAAATATGGTCAGATATTAAGTCCATGTTGAAATTAGACAAAAAGTGGTCTTGTTGAAACAAGATTAGGTTTTCAACCATAACTGATACTATATCAGTTTTGATTCAACATTGATTAGACACTGGCATTTCAATAATTAGAATCTGACCATGAAACAACATTGATTCAATAACATCTTTTCAACWTTGGTTCTTTAGCTAGAATTAGATGATTGTTTGATGGTTGATTCACCATCAATCGTCGACCTTAACCAAAAATCAACTTTTTTGACCATAATTCAACATTTAATTAATATCTTTTCTATCTAGGATATTTATGTAATGCTCAGACCTGCCTATTTGGTCTAAGAACAATCATTCTGGCCTGCCAATTGCGAGCTTCAGAAATGTAAYTATGTTTTACCAGAATTGGGTTGCTAATTAAGGAAAAAGAATTCTGAGTGTTAACTGGCTTCAGTTTCCAAGATGCAGCTTCATTTTAATATCACATCAAAACAATCAAAATTAGAGAAAAAGGTGAGCTCCATATCTTTGCTGCAAATGTGATAGTAATGATAACAGTGCCTCACCGGTAACTACATTTATATTTTCATTGATACCAATAACAATGCTTCATTCGTTTGGTTTTCCTGAAGAATTTGCTTTTTTCATTAAACTGACCAAATTTTATAAGAATTGGTCCCACTGCAGTTYATGTTTGGATGTTTCACAATCTGTAACTAGAGACCTGTATGAGAATGGCAAGAGAAGTTGCACATGTAATGCAATAATAATGAGGGCCCATCTCTAGTCCTGATCCTCTATTTTGTATCCAAAGTACAGATGATATGTCTTTTTATACATCTGCCATCATACTGCACTGTTGTGATGCAAATGTAACGTTTCCACAAATGTAGCCGAACGTTTCTGCATTATTTACACAGCTTTGAGGCATTTTGGTTTCAGAGGGATGAATATCGTAAGTGTTTCTTGGATATGTTAGACAAGATGAGGCATCATCACCATTAGACCCCCTCCATTGTATATAAATACATGCAAGTCTGTATTATAAAGTACGTATGTTGAAAACATTAGCCACCTTTATTTTGTAAGTCGTCTAATAAAAATGTTGTGATTCAGCACATTTTATCCCAGAGATCAAACATTTGTAGACCTGTGAAACTATTACAAAATTGTTTGTTTTTGTTTGAATTAAGAGTTTGCTGATTCTATTGCAAAAATTAGCTGCTGTCACTGACCACCAAAATAATCAGGTTTTTGTTTGCTGCTTAGCTGTTGGGCATTCTGACAGGAGACAAATCAGGYTTTGATATCCCGATCACCAGTCAAGATCAAAATCATCCAACTTTCATCACTAGTTGGTTAATTAATGTGTTTTTAGCTGGTCGTTTTCAGCTATTTGAAAAACAAGTGAATTGATAAAATCCACAATCTGAAAATAATTCAGTTATTCAACAAACATGTGCTGCTGTTTCAGGAGGCCACTGGCTCCTATCTTTCCCCTGGAGGGAAGATCCCCATCAGGTGGACTGCTCCAGAGGCCATCGCCTACAGGAAGTTCACTACAGCCAGCGATGTGTGGAGCTACGGCATCGTCATGTGGGAGGTGGTTTCATATGGAGAGAGACCCTACTGGGATATGAACAACCAAGATGTGAGTCTTTTTTAGATCAACTTACAAACAGACAAAAAAGGCATGCACTTTTAACTTTGGTTCAGACTGATTAAGAAAGACATGTTTGTCAAATCAAGGTTTTATTTCAATAACAGTAAATCTAAACACAAGTTTACATGTTATATTTTAGCACTGAAATTAAAAGTGCCGTTTTTTGCTCATCAAAAGTGGGCGATAGCTTGTTTAAATAAAGAAATAAATCAAACAAATACTACAGTAGTTTTTTAGTACACTTAAGAGAATTTTTTTTTTATTTTAGGTGCTGCATGCTGGTCAGTGGCTTTATACTCTGCAGTTTAAAAAAGTTATCTTTGCTTTTAAATGGGCTCCACAAGGCCACAAGCCAAGGCTCATTGCGCTCATGTAATATTTTGTGAAAAATGAAAATATGATGATTTTGGACAATCTGTTAATATGTTTAAGAGCATATGTGTCAAACTCAAGGCCTGCGAGCCAAATGTGGCCTGCCTTGGCATTTTATGTGGCCCGTGAGAGCTTTAGAGCTATATTGTCTTAAAATAAGCAAATGCTGCTATAAAACCAGCAATGGACATGAACTACACATCCCATAATGCATGTCAATTATTTTACTCGTGAAATGACGGCATACCACTACTAGGTGGAGGTGCAAATGGTTCAACAGTAACTGGTAGCACGTAGCTATTAGACGATAACTGGCTAAATTCGCCGTGTAAAATCTCCTCTGCATTTTCTCTGGCTACTGTTGCTGTGGCCCAGTTGTACTAAGAAGTAGGAATTTCCCATTTACTAGTTAAAATTTTTAACTGGTACACCCTCTTCAGTGGAATTTCCCTGTTGGAATGTTTATAAGAAGACATGTAAAAACGATGTTTCTATGCAGGAAATACCACGCCRAGCTCTATTATAGTTTGTTAGTGGTGCTCAGCCACAGCAATGAACTTGACGTTTTGTGTTTAGTTGAAGTTAAACATGAAACAAATACGTTATACAGCTGGTCTTTAGGGCAACCAAAATGTTCATGTGGGCCTCTGAAAAGGAGTTTGACCTCCCTGATTTAGAGTTATTGGAAGTTTTATTTTTTTACTGATACTAAAATCTGATTTTAAAAAAAAGATGTAATTTTACTGTATGAACAGTCTGTAGATAGTTAAAAAGTTGCCCTGGTAGATGAAAATTGTCAGCTGTGATTCTCTTTACAGCCAATAATTTTTCCTGGTGAGCTATTTTAATTCCATCTTTAGTTTGTAAACAGCGTTGCTCCTTTTATTCATTTTTTATCACTTGTATTGTAGTTTACGCAGCCTCTGCAGTCTGACTGTGGGAGAGGTAGTCAATGTGTGTCAATGTGTCACGCCTCATCAGCCTCAGATTTCCGAGCATCAGCGTGTTCTCTGATATCACACACCAGGAAGCCATCGAGCTGCATTTGTTTGCTTCATTGTTAACAAGGAACGGCAACATAATGATGGGTCCTCCTTGGGGTATTGTAGCGTGATGCCTGTGTGAAAGTGGCTTTTGCTCAGTGAAACCTGGGCACATACACGTTTCACTAAGGGACACAACAAAAACCTGTTTTTTGAATGTACTGCAAGTCTGTGTAAATAAGGTCAACTGACATTGATTGAACATTTGAACAACCATAGACAAGAAAACATAATAATTTACTGTACATTTAAAGTATAAAACAGTGTGTATTACAACAAAATACCTTTTTGTTAAACTAGAAGAAGCATCTTCATTTTCTAACATTATTATGAATTGTTTGGTGTTTTACAGTCATTCGCAATTCACATCAAATAAATCTTTCTAAAGATGAAAGTTACCTCAGTGTCAGTTCATTTCAATAAACAAAGTTGACCATAGTGTTTAACAATTCAGTTAAACAAAAGGTAGAAGAACAACAAAAGAAAGGAAAAAATACAAGCAAAAACCAAAAGCACTTGGAGAGAGTACGCCTCCGCTGAGACCCTAGGGCATGTAAATGAGAGTGTGCAGCTGATAAGCTGTGATTGGTGGAACAAAGTTCTGCTGATTTCTGATTGGCTGCCACAGTTTGACACCATCACAAGATTTGAGCAGGGTCTTAGAAAGTCTAAAATTTGAAAATCACAATTTTAGGCCTAAAAAAGCCTTAAAAACACCCAGATTTTCATCCAAAGTTTTAAATTTTATTTTGTCAAGCCTTAATTTTTTTTTACTTTCAATTATTCCTGAGAAGCATTTGGCTGCATAAATAAAGTAAGCAAAGTAATCAGAGGTTGATGCAATCCGTCTTCGTGAAGTGCTTAGTTTGATACCAGTCTTTGTACGCGTTAAACTACAAATCCCGTGATAACAGCAGGCAAAAATCAGTGATTTTTGCACTCAGTTGGAAGCGGCCCACAGCAGTCGATACGAAGGTCTCATAGATATGACCGTTTCATTAAAATAATTTGATGTTCTTGCATTAAAATTAAATATTCTTTCATAGCTAAGTTGATAGCAATAAAAGGTTTCTATGTTAAAATTTTTGGGATCATTTGAATGTTTTTGTTAATGCATTGGTTTGGTCTTAAATATCATCCCTAATGRTCTTAAAAGGTCTTTAAGAGGTCTTAAATTTAACTTATTGAAACATGCATGAACCCGCTATAACTACTGGCTCTGTTCTGTGGCAGATGACTGCTAAAATCTTTGTGACAACCCCAACATGCTCTGAACATTTCATGAAAATCCATTTGTAATCGTTTAGTGGAGTGAGCCTGTGATCAGAAGGTCGCTGGTTCAACTCCTTAAACTGACAACAACAATGTGGGTGGACAACCCTGTTTTTGCCCCACTCTGTGGCCTTGAGCAAAGTCCTCAATCCCCACTGCTGCTCTCCAACTACCTTAGATGGCAGTCCTCTGCTCCACATGGGCGAAGGGAAAGATGCAGAGATCTAATTTCCCTTCAGGGGAGTAATACAGTATCTTTACTCTCACTCATAACGTTTCAAGTAGTCTTCTGGGCTGACAGAAGGATGAAGGGATAACCAAATTAACATTACCAAAAACATAACCTCCTTTGCAGAGGGTAGACCTCAAGTAAAGAAAAAAGAAAACACTAAAACATCAGCTTTAATTGGACCTCAAGTTCTGCCTGAATTACAGTAAGCATCAAGGACAAACGATGGGTTCTAAGTGTAGATTTAAAAGTCTGCACAGCCTCGTGGGTTCATATATGAACCAGTAACTGCAAAAGCCCGATCACCTCTATATTTTAGTTCGGAACGTCTTAAAGAACCGGAGCGCTCTTACTGGAGTGTTTATGTTAAGATCACATAAGCATGATAAGGCCAGACCTTTTAAAACTTTAAAAGCAAGTAGTAAAATCTTAAAATCCATCTGAGGACGGACAGGAAGCCAATGGAAAGAAGCCAGAAACCAGGTTTATGTGTTTATGTTTTTTTTAGCACCTGTTAAAAGATGAGCTGCTGCTTTCTGGATGGTTTTAAAGCAATGCAGGGATGATTTATCCAACCCCCCATACAAAGTGTTAAAATAGTCCAAACCCAGAGGTAATAAAAGCATGAATCACTTTCTCAAGGTCTTTGGTAGAGAGATACACCTTCTACTTTGGTGAGGAGACTTTGTTGACCCAAACTTGTTTCACAACTACACTGAAAAAATAACTTGTAAGGTTTACTTGAAAAACCCTCACAACATTTTGCATTAATGTTTGTTAAGTAAATTTAAATGCTACAAATTCATGTAATATTTACTTATCAWTATYTAGTAAAAGTTGCTAAGAATRTAGTTAAAGATCTGTGAATAAATCAGGTAAATTTACAAACTTGAACTACAGTATATTCTTAGCAACTTTTGCTAGATAATGATAAGTAAATATTACATGAATTTGTAGCATTTAAATTTACTTAACCAATGTTAGTGCAAATAGTTACAAGGATTTTTTCAAGTAAATCTTACAAAATCTTTATAACAGTGCGCATGCTTCAAACAGTATTGTAGCATGACACCTCACAGCTACGGAGGGAGGTGTAGCTCTTGTTGCAGTTCAAGACGTCACCACCAGGTGGCAGTTTTGAAGAACCTTCATTGGATTTTTCTTTATGGACAACACAGATGAAGTGAAACTCACAGGTCTTATTAATGACTAAGCCTACCACTCTCACTTATGGTTACTTCTGCTGAATGGTTTAACACAAGTTAACAAATAATGAACACACAAATTAGAGTAACACAACAGACTAATTTCTGAAAGAACAATGTTAACATATTCCCTAAAATGATTTAACAACAACAAACATAAATCCTACCCACAATCCTCCACTGCAGTCACATGGCAAATAGCCAGTCTGAGCTAGCACTGCTAACATTCACCGGCTACATTATGCCATCAAACTATTGCACACCAACAAATGTATTCAAGCAAAAGAAACCAGACAACTTATGTTTTATTTTGACCATGTCTTGTCCTCTCCTTGAAAAGTGAAGCAAGGGAACGAGGAGCAGCAGCCTTTGTGTGCGCATGCRCCCTCAGTTTTAGCCCAGAAGAGTAGAAGTTACTTAATATATTCATGTTTATGTGCTGTCCAGAAAAAGCACTTAAATATTACTGGTAAAATAATATTAGTGTTTACTTTTTTGTACAGTAATATTGATGTATACTATAATGCTTATTGTTTATTTAGTAAATTCTAGAGATTTAGAGATTTTTATATTTTTTTGTAATTAAATGAATGTTACTACACCCAAACGTTTGTTTTTTCAGTGTACATGAATCTGTTTGTCCAATCTGAAAGCACTATTCAAGTATTTCCTTCATTTGTCATCATGCAGGTGATTAAAGCAATAGAAGAAGGCTACAGACTGCCCGCTCCCATGGACTGTCCTGTGGTTCTGCACCAGCTCATGCTGGACTGTTGGGAGAGGGAGCGAGCAGAGAGGCCCACCTTCAGTCAGATACTCAACATGTTGGACAAACTCATCCGGAACCCGGGGTCACTGCGCCGCACAGGAGGGGATCGGTACGTCCAGGCCCCGTGGGGAACAGCACCCACACGTCCCGCCTGTATGATGTCGTTCTTAATGTTTGTCTCCACTTTACCGTTTCCAGACCTTCAGGAGCAATGCTGGAGTCCAGGGTGGGCTCAGAGGTGTGTGTGTCGATCGTGCCGGAGGTGTGTGTGCAGCAGTGGTCTGTGTGTGAGTGGCTACAGTCCATTGGGTTGGAGAGATACAGAGACGTCCTYGCAGCTGCAGGATACACCAGCCTGGACAGAATCCTAACTCTCACACACCAGTAAGTGCAGCTGATGTGATGCTGGCGTCCAGACGGTTTCTTAAACGGTTAAATCTTGATTTAACAGAAAAGCACTTYTAGATCATAATGTGTTACATTCTGCTTTTTAACTTACAACATGCAGCCTCCTTAACCCTTCAAAAAATAAAATTAAACTGAGTACACAAGACTGAGTTAAATTTAAAGATGACCTAATTTAATTTTTTGTCCRGTTATTGTTTTTTCATATCATCAGTTTAATGCTTTT
Source organism: Austrofundulus limnaeus (assembly GCF_001266775.1). NCBI lineage: Eukaryota > Metazoa > Chordata > Actinopteri > Cyprinodontiformes > Rivulidae > Austrofundulus > Austrofundulus limnaeus. Next base: position 7,736,826 of record NW_013952405.1, read on the forward strand.
TATTTATATCATTTATTATGCATTTAATTTTAAATCTGTGAAAAGCACTGTGTGAATAAACTTGACTCACTTCATTTAAAAATCTGGCATCAAGTCCCAAACAACAAAGAGCCTGATCAGCCCACAGTGTTGCCAAATGAACTTACAATGAAATGTCACACTGAATAGCTTAAAGGGCAAAACATGTAAGTGATTTATTATTCATTCTTTGGCAACGTTTTTACTCTCATCTTAAAGACTCAGCATGCTTGTCTGGATCTGTGTGTACAAGCTATGGGGATCTTCCCAACAGACTGAACTGGTTTGTCAACTGTCTGCTCAGAAGTTAAGAGGAAGAAAATAAACTACAGTGATTTCTCATTGTGAACTGAACACAGATTTTTGTTCTTGTGGTCACAGAATGATAAAATGTGCAAAGGATTTATTATGATAAATAATGTTTTGTTTATTCTTCCTCTTGTTTTTGACTTAATTTTTTATTTATTTATTTTTTGGTATGTTACGTGTTGAGGGCCATCTTTTTAGTGGGAGTTTTAATATTGCACATTCACTGTGGGCTTGTAGAGTTGACACAATTGCTAGAATCTGGTCTACACAGGCTCATACACTGAGATACCAGTCAAGCAAACACAGAACCTTAAATTAGGCGTTAGTGCAGGTCTATTCAACTAGTGGTTCTTGGGCCACTTCTGGCCTGCTGGTGACTTCAATATGGCCTTCCACTTAGTTCATTAAAAAAGATACTGATGATTTTTTCTTCTCTTTTTTTGTCAGAGGGGCAATCCTGTTATATAGATGATCTATGACAGGACTATACACTTCAGTCTGCCTGTCAATGACTTCATTTAATATAAAAATAGATTTAAATCATAAAAACACTATAAAATAATTATTTTTATTCATTATTTATTTAAAATCAATTAAATTTTATACTAATATAAAATTTAAGTAGACTGGAATTGCTGGATGTTCGGCCCCTTAGTATTAGTACTAATCATCTCTTAGTACTATCAAATATTTCTGTAATCAATGAGCATTTAAAGTGTTTTTTTTTTACTGTAGCAGCACTCCTCTGCAGAATAAAGCCAAAAGTAAATTGATCAAAATTGCTCAGACTTTTTTATGGTTGTAGTTTAATTAGCTGTAACTATTGATGAATAGTGGGCATTAGGGATAAATGTTTCAAAAATATGTTTTTGTTTACTCAGGACAACAGATTAAATTTAGCCATTGTGCTACCTTCAACACATTTATATTATTTTGACTGTTGGTTAAAGTGCACTGTCCTTTTCAATAAATTAATGAAATCAGAAGTTTGTTTGTTTCCTTAAACTTTACATAAAATAATCCTGATGTTATTCTTCCCAAACTGTGTCTGACCATTTGTGTGTTTGTGCACCCACAGGGATTTGGACAGACTTGGAATAATGGCTCCGTCACATCAGGACTTACTCTTTGCTGGTGTGCAGCAGGAAATGTTGTCTCAGATGCAACACATGCAACACTCTATGGTTCCGGTCTGAGCTGGTGAACAGATACAAACCCCCCTTTTTTTTGTTCTTGTTTTTGGAGAAGATTTTCATTTACCTCATCTGTGCACTTTAGAGGATTCGTTCCCCGGCGGAGATTCAAGGAGTTTTGAAGGAAAACACAAATACAGTGAGGAAAAGCAGAAAGAGAGAAAAAAAAGCAGCACTTTTGTGAACTTGTGGAGTTTTTCTATAAACCATGATCAGGACGTGGCCACAAATCTACTTTCTTGGAGATAAAACTGAAACCGTGTCCTTTTTTTCAGCTGTTTTTTCTTCTTTTTCTGTTTAGTGAAGGCTGACATGTTTATAAAAGCAGAATGGCTTCCAACTTATTTTCTTTTGCGCTTCACTTGAATTAAATGTGTTTGGTTTTTTGGTTTGTTTGTCTGTGTGTAAGTGTGTGTGTGTGTGTGTGTGTGTGTGTGTGTGT
>NW_013952405.1:7738977-7740942 GCF_001266775.1 Austrofundulus limnaeus
GAGAGAGAGAGAGAGAGAGAGAGAGAGAGAGAGAGAGAGAGAGAGAGAGAGAGACTTTGTAGCATGAGTGCATCAAGCGTGAAACCTCCCTGTTAAGATGTCGACTATCTTTAAGTAATCTTAATATGCAAACATAAAGAGATGTTGGGAGATCCCAGACTGAATGTATCATTTCAATCTGCTTTCAGACAGGAGGACTGTGCTAACAAACAGTATGATCTGATTGTATTTTTACTATTATGTTCTGTTTTTATTTCAGATTGGATGGATTGTTGTTTCTGTTGATTTAGACGCATAGATCTAGAATGTCACCCATCTGTGTCTGTACATACGTCCCTTATTTGATGCGGAAATTTAGCTACTTGAAGCTTTTTGTTTATTTATGGTCCTTTTTTATCAAGTTTGTACATTGTAAAATAGAAACTCCGAGGAGGTATTGTAATGAGTGCCATATTGCGTTGCAATAAATGCCAAACTCATCAATGGATGGTCATTTTTATGTGTGTGTGTTTATAGCCTGGTTCAAACAGTATTTAGCCTTGTAAAAAAAAACAACCCCTTGCTGGACACTGGACTCAGTTGACGCTTAAAATAAGTGGATCTTATTTTAATAATCGCGAACATTTGACCGTGACGTTTGTAGTGTGCCAGCTCATCCTTGAAAGAAGCGAAGCTAAGAAGAAAACAGGAAATTGTCACTGTAAACAATCATCCCCTGCGGGCAAGACAGAAGTAACGAACCAAACAAGAAAGCTGTAAATGAGTGCTGCAGGCTTTGTGAGACAAATTTAATTTAATTTGGAAGCCTTGTCAACACAGACGGAATGACTTCAGTCACTTTCTCCATTGCCATTGCTAAACTACAGGCAGAATAAAATCAACATCGTTGTTCAAAACTTCTTCTGTTTGCTGATTGGCCTGGTTGAAATTCTACCGGAGAAATCCTTGTCTGGGAGAAAACCCAGACGGAGCAGAAAAGGGAGATTATCGAGGGAAATCACATAGGAAGGCGATGGCCAGGCTCCATGGTACTAACTTTTTATTTTCCACTTTCGACAATCTTAAGGACACAGCGATTATCATGATGGCTCTAAAGATAAACTATTTTTGCTGTGCGTGGTGTGTTAAGAGCCTGTTGAATGTGACGTGCAGTCAATCAGAAAGCAAGGTGTTGGAAAAACGGAGCGGATTTTTGAAATTAAGAAGAAGAAACAACTGCCATGAGGTGCCAGAAAGCTCAGTGGAWGTCGGACTCGTCTTTTTGTTTTGTTTTTTCTCTGGTAAAAACAGTCCACAAACTATTACCATTGTCTCTGATGTTTATTTAATCTGGAATAAGGTTTGATCTTGAAAGCTTTTGCGAGATTTCCCATCTGACATCCTAACGTTCATGAGTGAAATCTGTTTGTGCGTAGTGTGTGGCTGTTCACCACGCACTGTAGAACCAAACCTGTTATCTATGATTTTTTTATCATCATGTCTGGGGTACTCAATTTTAAAATCTCACCGTGTGAACCAGGCATTATGTACACTGCGTGCGATGTAAACTGCACAAAACATTCGAAGTGCTTTGTGKTTTTTTTTTWAATTGTGGCAGAAGAAAGTGTCCTCCGTAAGAAGCCGAGAGTGAGTCAGAGAGGTTTCCTTTAACGAGGAAAACAAACAGTTGAAGAACACCCCACTGCCTTGTGGCTGAGCGTTTGTAAAGGAGAGAACAGACACAAAGAGAAGAAAGAGAAGAAGAAAAGCAGGAAGGAGAGGAGGAAAAAGTGAGTTTGATTGAAGGAAGAAATTAGGAGTGGGCTGTCATGAAGCGTCTGTGTGGCTTCATGGTTTTTTTTTTGCCAGATAAATTAGGCTGAGTTTGCAGTGCAAACCTGTCGAATCAGCAAACATCTGTCTCTGACACACACACACACACACACACACACACACACACACACACACACACACACACACACACAC
>NW_013952405.1:7741154-7750279 GCF_001266775.1 Austrofundulus limnaeus
CACACACACACACACACACACCATATATACAAACATACAACACACACAGAGACTCCAGGGAGTTGATTGGAGGAAGCCTTTGATATATAAAGTGAGAAAAGATATGATCTGGTTTCTGGCAACAATGTCAATGGTTTTTTTTAGCTTAATGAGTGTTGCTTGCTTACACACACTCACACACACACACACACACACACACACACGCACACATACACACATTTACAGACCCCTGCCTCCTTTTTAGTACATCCAAATAACACACAGCAAACAAACTGCTGATGGTGGTTAATGAGGCAGATGCCTCTGAGTTGGAGACACACAGAGGAAGAGAGGTGGAGATGTAGAGGCTTCCTGCCTGGAGCCAATGAAACAGAAAGCTTCTGTCACTTAATGAGACACCGACAGCACATTTTGCAGGTAGCTGCATGTGGTGAGACAACACACTGAACCCTGCTTAAATACATCAGAATGGCACCTTCGCTGTTCGAAATAAAACTGCAAATGTGCAGCAGATGAACTCTTTAACTGGGTCTAAATTGGCTGTATTACAGTTAATGGGTTTGGTTACTGCTGATTACTTCTAGATGGAAATCCAGGCTCAGACTCTAGCCTTAAACACAGCTTATTTTGATGATTTTGAAGCTTCTTCTCTTGCATTAGTATCATAATATTAACTGTTATGATTTAATCAATTCAAAGAACAAAGAAAAACTACAAATTATTTAAAAAAAAAAGATGCATCAGTGCAAAAAGTCACAGATGCACTGACAATGAAGGATGTTTGGATACATAATTCAGTCAGACATTAGCAATGGTTTAACTTAAATTTACCTAAAACAAAAGTCTGGATTGAGTAGACTGTGCAAATAGGCAGAATGGGATGAAAATAAAGAATGATGCAGGTGGTAGATTTGTTATAAATAAAAGTATTTTAGGTGGAAACCAAAGAAGAATGTCTGAAATTTTTAATTCTTTTAAAATTCAGACTGACATAGTACAATATACATTGGGTGGTTGGTGACAACAGGTGAGCTGAACACACACGAGGTACAGGCATCTGTGGAATTAAAAGCTGGGACAACTAAGACTGACATACTACAATAATAATAGATGATAAATTTACCAAAACAACTCCAAACTGCACAAACTACACTAGGTGCAGTCAGTTAACACAACTAAGATGAAGCAGTTGCACTGCCACTGTTGGGAGAGTGAGGGTGCAGAGGTGAGGAATTATTAATTGGTGCAAGGCTGTATGTTTGCACAACTGAAATAAGGCCATATTTGAACAAGGACTTWGGGTGTGGTTATCASTTAGATGTATGGGGACRAATTCCTTTTCAGGACAGCTTATACATTAGAAGAGACCATTTTAAAGGGGGCCTGTGTGACAGTGATTTCACTTGTAACCCCATATTCCTAACTTTGATCAAATCCACAGGTGTCAAATACTGGAGTTCTGCTGATGGGGGTGGTGATGAGAGGACGGGACTCATAGGATGCAGCTCCTGCAGGAAGTTCTCAACCTGCAGTGGTCAAGGAAAAGAAATCAGACAAAGGTGTTTACAGTCAAGGCGTATTGAGGGCAAAGGTTTTCTTGGGATTTCTAATTCATCAGAACAGCTACTGCTGCATAAAATGCTTAAAACGTTCCTTCAGGTTCTAAAAGGAAAGGACTAGTACCAATACTGGCCCATTTCCACCTCACAAAGGGTCTTCTTTGAACACAAACATCAAAACTAGTTCATAAAATTTTGAAATTGACGTCTAAATCTGATTAATACCACTGTATTTTTTATATCTTGTGGTGTGTGTTGTACCTGGTGAAGACAATTGTAAGTTGGAAGTCAAGTCAATAGAATGGTTGGGGTAGGGGTGGGCAATCCTGGTCCTTGAGGGCYACAGCCCTGCATGTTTTAATWGTTTCTCTGCTACAACACAGCTGATTTTTAATGAATGGGTGATTATCAGGCTTCTGCAGAACTTGGAAGAAGTAATTCARTGACTGAAACAGGTGTGATGGTGCAGGGAAAAATTTAAACATGYAGGGCTGCGGCCCTCGAGGACCAGGATTGCCCAGCCCTGGTTTAGAAAAYGTCCTGCTGTAACACTTTGTTTAACACATGACCTATATTCAAACATTGTTGTGGACCAAATGATCTCGTCCATAAAAAAAATATAAGTGTCACACACTGGAAAATGATTCAAAAATGGTTCTGAGAACACAACGACGTATTCAAGACAATAACTGGACCCCTAAACTCTCAGCATCTCAATCCAATCTAACATCTGTGGGATGGGTTAGACATTCAGAACCGATCCATAAAAATCCTGTTTCACCATCCTTCAGATTTAGATCTACTGGCTGCTTAGTGCCAGATACAACAGCACCTTCAAAACTAAAATAGAATCCATGACATTGCTGAAGCCTGCTTTAACGGCAAAAAGTGTTCCTATTTAATATCAGGTGAATGGTTATTAATGTTAAATTTAATCTATGCACAAGACAAACACAAATCAAAGTTATTCCATTTGGATTATTTTATAAATTAACTATTCATTTACTAGAACAAAGCATTGGCTGTAGGTGTTCCTCATTGTTATCAAAGGTACAGATCATAGAGAGAGAGAAAAGGACACTGTTTAGATCTAAATCCACACTGACTGATAGAGTGAGCAGCAGTCATTTTAACCCCAAAGGACACTCTTGTTATGTGGAGAAGGGCAGATCAAATTGAATCTTTCTGTCTTCGCGGCTCAGTGGGAGGCAGTTGTGGCTTTTTTGTTCCCAGATTAGGGCGTGTATAGAGCTGCTTAATCCTGCCAGTGCTTCCATGTGGGAGTGGCAGTGGGGTGTCTTTGCTGTGCGGCCAGCCGTAATCTAATGGCTGCGAGATTGGGGCTTTTGTACKGGAGCGCGCTCACGCCTCAAACGCACACACGCGCACAGACAGAGGCACACAGCACAAAGTCTAGATTTGTTTCAGGATTAAAAGCATCACCTCAATAACTGACATAATGCCACAGGCATTCCCACGGTAAGCTTGATAAGTATGTGTGTTGGTGTGCAAGGGGCTGTGAGTGTTCAGAAAAGTGTTTATGTGTGTATGTGGAGGTACTTCYAGATRGGAAATAAACTGAGAAAAGAAGAAACAGCACATAGACATGAGATTAATCTAATCAGAAAGTTTAGCTTGCACAGTGGTGTATCTGACTTTAAAGCACATGTGTCAAACTCTAGGCCCGCGGGCCAAAWACAGCCCTCTACAGACTGACTCAAGGGAGCTTGAAATAATGTCTTTTAAATAAGCATATGCTGCTAAAGCCAGCATYGACCATAAACTGAATCTCCAATAATATGCATCAATATTTTTACCCATGGAATGAGGGCATCCCACCACTAGGTAGAGGTGCACARGGTTCAAARGTAGTTGGTAGTCATTGGCCAGTAGCTGGAATAATTTGCCATTGAAATTTCAATTAAACTGCATTTTTGCCAGTTATTTTTGCCCCAGTTTTGGYCCAGTTGTACTGGTTGTAAATTTAAACCAGAACTTGCCTCCAGAGWAAATTTTCTTGTCAGAAAGTGTCTRGAATTCAAGAYGGCACCTGCTTACCACAACTCAATAACAGTGAGTTAAACTCTTTCTTTTACTTGTAATAGTATTTTTGTGTTAWTTRTTTCACAGTTAGTCAGTTGTGCATGTGGTACTTTTCAGTGTTTATAAGAGGACATGTTAAAACAGTGTTTCTATGCAGAAAATACCACATAGAGCTCAGTTATTGTTTGTTAGCGGTGCTCAGCCAGAGCAACAAGAGGAGGAGCGTGACGATTAGGATTAGAGGTCACTACACTAAACAGGCCCTGGTTTGAAAAATGCATTATTCTCATAGTGTGTATATGTTTTTCTCCAAAGGAAGACACATGCCATAATGTGACTGTTTGAACAGATTTACATCACAGCATATTAATACCTGGACCACACATAAACACACACCYCARGCCTACTGGAGAAACAGCTGCCCAAGTTGGCAGGCCATGCACCYCTCATTATGTTGGCCAGTCACTCATGTCCTGGCTCTCTTCCCCCCACTGCTGCTGCCTCTGCTGCTGCACAGGTAGCATCTGACACACATTAGCCTGCTATTAATGACTTTCATTCAGGCCATTATCAAACACTTAGGTAGAAACATCCCAGAGGGGATATTTTTGCAGTGAAATGCAATATATATACAGAAACATTGATTCCCTCCCCCTCACCACCCTTCCCTTAAGGTTTACAGATAAAGCAATTGTTTTCTAGCAAGACAGGACTTGTTTTTTTTTTATTTTCTTTTAAAAGGGTTGCAGCTGTAAGCCTCATTGCTATTTTATTGAACTTGGATGTTACATCAAGCCAAACCCAGAATGTCTGACTTTGCTGTCAGGGGTGATTTCCTAATTGTGACTGCCGGCGGGGTACAGCTTGCAGACCTCCCACAACGGAAAGAGAAGACCGCCATGACTGAGATTAATCCTACAAATTGTCTTCGAGCAGCACAAACAGAATCTCCAGATTTACAGCATCAACGGCAGACGTTCCAGGTCTTAGCTCTTCTTCTGAGAATCTACTCCAGTGTTTTGCATCATGTCTGTGCAGGTTTCGAGCGAAGAAGAATTCAAAGCTAACTCGACCATTTCAGCCTCTATTCATTGTGTCAGATAGACTTGAGGTGCTGAAACTGCTTTGATTTTAAAGAAACTATTGTTTTGACAGCAACCTACAAGCAGTTAAATGAGTGTTAAAAAGACTGCCAAGTCATGCCATGCCTTATTACTCCCTGGATTTTGCTTGGTGTGGTTTATCTGATGTTGAGAAATGGCACATTGAAATCTTTGAATCAATCATTAACCATTTCAGATATTGTAACTCTTTGATGGCCACAATCAAAATAAATGCCTAAAAAAAGATAAGATCGGATTTGCAGTCATTTTTTCCCCAACTATCATTTTCAACTCTAAAAACCCAAGAAGATGACAGCCTTATGAGTCATTACAGGTTTCAAATCTTTTAAACTCTGTATGGACCATCTGAACCATACGAAATACACTCTTATTGGCATAGTTTCAGTTACGTAATGAAAATTACATCATTTTGTTCTCAGCCTCATGTTGTCCACCGCTTCTTGGCACAACCCAGGTGAACTTTTTACCCATCTTACCATACAAAAGTGTTGTATGATTGATAAGAATTTTGTGTGAGTGTTTATTTATATGGAAAAGCCACTCAGACAATAATGGCAGCATTTTGCTTCAACTACCACGATTCCAGAAGCATACTGGAGTGTGTCCAAACAACATGGATAGGTTTGAGGAGTTGTCCGAGGCGGACAGAAAGTACTTCATTCTGTGTGACTCTGYCAGACACTTGACCAAAATGACCAAAACATCCTGGATGGAGATAACACAGACGTTGTGCACAGAGGAATCCGTCTGCCAAAAAGTGTGGTGCTCTATCTGTGACAGATTTTAGGCCAAACAAAATGAGACTCCAGCAGTAAGGAACCCGTGCTGTGACATGTACCGCAGCAGAAGGGGCATCCCAGAATCTTGGCCCAGAGTGTCTCGTAGACCATGAAAGGTGTKTGTGAAAACGAATGTTGTGTAACCACGACCGTGCATCAACTGAAGCGTGCTACATCACTATATCCATGTCATTCCTGGTCTATGATACCCCAAAGTAGTTTTGTAGTCAAGACCACCAAACACAAATCCAACTCAAAACCAAGATCAGAGTGGGACCAAGACAAGACCAAGATTTTGAGGGCTGAACCAAGTCAAGAGACCAAGACAAAGGAGGGCGAGACCGAGTCAAGACCAAGACTGGAAAAAAGCATAAACTAGTGCCCTAAAACATGCTGTACACAGATATGTACAGCTTTTATTGACTAAATATCTTTGTGTGAGGGCCGGGTAAAGAACAATGTTGTACAGAGGTAGATTGCTAATGTTAGCTAGATAGCTTTGACTTCATTTTCTTTGTGCTTCCTTTCTGAGTGACAATAAAAGTTTGACAGTCCCCACTGTCTCTGAAAGCAAAGCACTGCAGAATTTACAAGTCACTGTTCACTTATCCTGGGTGTTATTTTATAAACATATTATTTATGATTTATGCAGTTGCATTGTATTACTGAAGATTTTGCAGACATCTTCTCCTGCTCCCAGACAACCACTGCTCACTTTCTTGGAGAGCCGTGTGCGAGTGAAAGGGGGCAGGGATGGGTGAAAGCGGTAACAAAAATACATAACTAGCAATGACTCACACTTGGATTTGAATCTGTATGTTTTACATCCAATGGAAGCAAAAATGTGAAACTGGACAATGTTCTGGCAAATTAGTGATATTTCTGCAGTTGTAATCTTGACTGGTCTGAGACCAAGACAAGACTTAGCATAGACGAAGACCATCAAAAAGTGGTGTTAAGACCGGTCTTAAATATTACAACACTGCCTCAAAGATACAGTATAAGATAGAACTTTAAACTCAATCCACTTAACCAGTTTCTGATCTCCAATATGTTATGTCACCTGCATCAAAACCTTGATATCTCGGCAGACTTAAAAGTTTGAAAAATCATTAAAAAAGCACCCAAGTATTATAGCCTCATGATCAAGACAGACAAAGAGTGGAAAATGGACGAGCAGAGGCAAAACACAGCAGCCTATTATTAAGGAAAGTTTTGTCCTTCATCAGCTCCCCTCCATTCCTCTATATCCCCCATCTAATTAACAAAGGATGGATGATCAATAGAGGAGAAGCAGTGGAAGGGGATTAGGATTAGAAATCGATGGCTTTGTTTTCTTCGATTTACCAAAGATAAACACTGCCTTAAGACAGTGAGCATGCAACGAAGAGTCTTTTCCTGTGTTTCATGTGTGTTAGAGGGCACATTTCCTCTGTGTGGGACAGACAGACATCTGCTTACAGCTTCTCACGCTCAGTTAAAAGGAGATGCTCTTGTCCCTTGGTGAGACTTGGGAAAAAAAGGGGGATGGATGTTAATCTGATTTAGTGGCCATTTTATACAGCGGTCTTCAGCCAAGCCTCTAATTTGACTGTCTGTGGACTTTTTGTTCAACTCACTACATAACAACACAGTCAGGACAGCAGAGGCTTGGGTGTTAAAACTCTGTGTGGGAGATTCAGGTTATGTAGCACAGATCAGAGACTGAGTACTGATTCACATCAAATCATCGTCTTAAGTCTCCGAGAATAGCTGGAGATGACTGATGAAGAGGTAACTGAAAAGAAAAGTGATGCTCGGAAAAACCTGAGTGGGCTGGAAGGAGAGAGGCAAGGCATTCTGGGTAGGTGAGGCTTCACCTCCCACACAGGGTTTTCAAAAAACATACCCCCTGCTTTGATCTGTCTCTGCATTCTCTCTCTCTCTCTCTCTCTCTCTCTCTCTCTCTCTCTCTCTCTCTCTCTCTCTCTCTTTCTTTTTCGTTTCACGTGCATACACACAAACTGCATACTCACCCTGTTCGGTGAGGCTTTCACCCCTTTCTTCTTTGAAAGAACAAAGGCATTTGTTTATGCTCCCTGCAGATGAAAGCTCAGCTTTGAGATGACCCATTCACCTTTGGTACAGGTGCTGCCACTCCACTTTTTTTAAATGAAATTTAAAAAACAAAAACAACTGATTATTTCATCCTTGCTGTTATAGATCTGTGATCACTGGGCTGAAATTATTCCTATTCAAATTTGTAGATTTCTGATGTTTGGATGGAACCAAATAGTGAGAGAAAGAGCATGGAGGACCAAAAAAAAGAAAGAAAAATAAGAAAGAAAAATAAGAAAAACAGAGTGAGATATTTATACTGTCTTCAATGCGTCTGACATGCAAGAAATCAGCCTGCGGCGGACAGCTAGAGCAGCATAATGTGGAAATTTGGCGAACAAGCAAGGAGGCTCCATCCACATATATCCAAGCTGTTACTATGTTTCTACTAAATGAATGCAAACATTTTAAATGKTTTTAGAAGATTCTTAAAAAAACATACATTGGGGATTATTTTTAAATGACATGGTTCTTCCCAAACTTCTTAGCTTCTGATCGTCTCTGGCTGAGGTATACAATATTTTTAATTAGTTATGTAATTAATGACACCATAAGCAGATTTGACAATCAATTCAATGTTTTTGTACTCAAGTTGCTCATTTTAATCTTTTGAAATTATTCTATTAAAATACATTATTAGCAATTGTCTTTAAATTTATTTTAATTCCAGAGATCATCTCAAGACCCCTCCCCCACTTGGTGTTTTACCGCTCATTAGGGTCCCAAAGATTGCTGTAAACTAAACTGAGACTAAATGATCAACGTGATGAAGTGACTGGTGGTCAGATACAGGGGTTAGACACTGAAACTGAAACACCCGTCATGTTAGTGTGGGAGGTTACCTGGCTAAATTGGACCAGCCTGGTGGCCAATCTTCATTAATTGCACATTGCACCAGTAAGAGCAGAGTGTGAAGGTTCAATTAGTAGGGTAAGAGCACAGTTAAGCTCAAAATATTGCAATGAACACAACAGTATGGGTGACATACCAGAGTTCAAACGAGGACAAAGTGTTGCTGCACATCTTGCTGGTGCACCTGTGACCAAGACAGCAAGTCTTTGTGATTTATCAAGAGCCACATTGTCCAGGGTAATGTCAGCATACCACCAAGAAGGACGAACCACATCCAACAGGATTAACTGTGGACGCAAGAGGAAGCTGTCTGAAAGGGATGTTATGGTCTAAAACCAGGTTTTTCAGTTTCATTGTCTAACCCCTGTAGGTCTTCAGCGAGGCACATGTTTGACTGGATTAAAATAAAACTAAAGTTTTCATTACAAAAATTAATTCAATTCTTGTTAAACTTTAGCTTGGCAGATTTATTTTTAGGGATTTTCAAAGAAAGTAAAGTTTTGGACATCACTTTTGCTGGAGTTAAGTGGACCTCTGGAGCGTCCTTTGGGAAGAAAATAAGGAAGAGGTGATTGAACATGCTGGGGAAGGAAAGTGTGTGTGTGTGTGTGTGTGTGTGTGTGTGTGTGTGTGTGTGTGTGTGTGTGTGTGTGTGTGTGTGTGTGTGTGTG
>NW_013952405.1:7750394-7754787 GCF_001266775.1 Austrofundulus limnaeus
CACACACACACACACACACACACACATAGACACACACAGAGTTAAACTTGCGAAAATCTGCTTAAACACATGCAAAACCCACAATTTACAAAATACATTCTTGATTTTTTTTCTTCCTATATTCTTCTACAATATTTTTACTCTGCCAAAAAATAGTTATTTCAAACCAAATAACATTTTACTGTAAAATACATTAAAAAGAATGGAACACTAAGGAATTAGTAAATAGTAAAATAAGGCCATTTTAACTGAACCTTTTGACATCAGATTTGCAAAGTGGACCACCACACAGCACTGGAAGAATCAAAACGATGTATGCACGACAGATGAAACATTAACTGTGTTTGAGTGTTTTCAACTAACCACTGACAAAAGTAAAAGTCTACAACGCTCACGTGCCCCTTGTTTAAAAGAAATGCAGAATTAAAGTGGGGAGTAATTACAGTACACTTGAGTCGACAAGAGGAACCAGTCATATTTTGCATAAGAGGAGCTGAAGAGAAACWAAATGCTCCTTTAACCTGCTGCTCCTGCAACCAAGCTCTGTGGAAGAGAAATGGATGATGTTTGGAGCTTTTACTTTTTTATATATACCTTTGTGTTAAGTTAGCTTAATCAGTGATTGAACTTCAAGCATAAATTCTGATAATGGAAGCAGCAAAATTGGACTTTTTAACAAAACACCAAACTCACAGTGACTGATTGTGCTGCATGACTCCTGTTTCAATCTAACAGACAGTCCAATGATTGGTTTGCTATCATGTTAACAGTTCTGGCTTTTACTTTCATCTTAGTGTCTCAAAATGCTTTTTTTTTTTGTTGTTGTTTAGTTTGCAAAGCACGCTCCAACATGCAGCTTCAACAGTAAATCTTCAGCGTCTTGGTGGTTTTATGGTTAAAACCTCGCAGCTTTTGCATCAGAGACTCCACCCATCTCTGCTGTCCCGAAAGGGAATTACTAAAGGAGAAAGAGTGACGATTAATATAAAAAAAAAAAAACACAGGCAGGAGGAGAAACATAACCAGATCTTTTAATCTCTTGTGCTCAGAGTTTACATGACAAATGAAACCACAGACTTACTGTCTCACTCTCCCCATCCGAGCCTCTTCTGGACTCTGAGCTGCCGTGAAAAGGAGAGTTCACCCAGCTCTGGTCCTCCTGAGTCTGCAGTTTGAGCAAACGGCCAGCAGAGGGCAGCAAGACAGGAAATGGGAAAGAGAGTTTAGATTTCCAGACATGATTCAAACATTAAAGACATTAAAGTTGTACTTTGCAAGTTTTTGAGTCGGGAGAATTAATGCAAATTAGTTTAAAGTTAGCTTATTAAGCCAGTGCTGTAGTTTTACCAAATGTACCTTCATTAGGGGTGCACCGATTGCCATTTTCTGGCCTATCACTAAAAAGGCATACCTCAAATTTTGGCTGATGCCAATTTTTTTTTTAACTGACATTGTCAGGTGTCATAAAGTCATGATAAACCTTCAATGTTCCAGTCTTATTTCATTGAAAAACGTTTAGCAATACCCTTGAAACAATACAAACCTGCTTTAACTGGATTTGAGGTAGTGCTCACAGGAGAGCAAAAGGGGACAGTGGCTGATTTTCAGACCTTGAAGGTAGATAAGATCAGCTTCTCATCCAACTATCGGCCAATCGCCGAGCTCACAAAATTAAGGAAATCGGTGCCGATAAATCAGCCGGCCAGTTTATTGTGCACCCCTAACCTTCATTCATGCAAATTTAACCAAACATACAAAGTGCAACTTTATGAATCAAGTAACTCCCAACATCACAAAAGGCAGGTTTCAGTCTAGCAAAGCAATCAGTCTGTCAGCTAAAAGCAGCATTTTGGGGGTTAATCACTAAAAGCATTAAGCCTATCCAAGCAAAACAAACTAACTGCTCAGCCAGGATCCAGTATGTTCAAGTGAACAGTTTAGTGGAAATGAGAAGCCTAACTCTGAGGACTTTCTATTGATCCAAAACAGTCGTGCAGGGAATAACTACCAACACTGTGACACCTCCCAGCATTCTAAAGGACTAACTCAACTGGTGACTTACATTAAAACTTGAACTAGAGTTAAGCTTACGACGACCGAGAACTGGAGAGTACACCCAGTATCTTCCATCTGCATACTGATGGTCGAACACACACAAATGAACACACAGATGAACACACATACATGTCAGTGAAGAAATGAGAGTTAGTTGCAGCATAAAAGAAAACAGAGCTGCAGAATGATCACCCAAACCAATCGAGACAAGACATGGACAGGTGACAGATGAACAGAGACTTCRTGCCGTGCATTTGAGACAACTTGTCTCTTTCACATACATTCAAAAGCAAAAATCACATCTGGTTAAAGCTTTGTGTTTCAGAAAGAATAAATAAATAAAAGCAGCCAGAAAAGCTGTTATAGTGGGTGCAGACTGCAGCACACGCAGACCTCCTCACCATCATAACTCTACCACACTATCCTGACTGGACCACTGCGAAAGACCCCGTAGATCAAAGAGATACAGAAGGTAAATTATCTCTACGAACGAGATTTTAGTACATTACTGCAATCAGTCAAATCATTTTTGTTTGTTCTATTTAATCTGGTTCATTACAGCACTAACTGAATATCATCAGAAGAAAATGTAAAAATACCAGAATGTGAACTTACAAAATAAATGTCGGAAACTTGCACCTCCCCGTCCAGCGAGTTGTGGCTGCTGGACACCGAGAGCTGGTTTTGCGACACACGTGGCGCCCGCTGAGGCGCCTGGGGGCTTGAGGGGGTGGAGGAGGGGGGTGTGGACGGGACGTGCTGAGAGGAGCTCTGGGTGGAGGAGCGAGCGGACGCCGGGCRGATAGGGGTGAAGGCCGAGGCCGGGGGGAGGGAGGAGGGGTCGGGAGTCAGATCCGTGAGCGCAGAGATCACGGCCGACTGAGAGACCGGAGAGGAGAGAGTTAAAGCCCGCGCGGCTCCCGGAGAGGCGAGCGGTTTGCTGGACGGGCGGATGGATGAGGAGAGCGTGGCGGATGACTGGGCAACACATTGAGGAGAGGAGGAGGAGGATGACACAAAGGACGGAGGAAGGGTGGCGGAGGAGCATGCCGAGGATGGACAGGAAGTGGAGGAAGCAACTGTTGGATGATCGAACGACTGTTGGTTGGAAGAGGTGGCTTCAGTCATCTGCGTGAGCTCCGTGCTCTGTGGGATTTGGCTGCACAGAAGAAGACATTTAACGGTGAAAACACACCAACACTTATGTTTGAAATGTTGCTTCTGTTCATCCGTGTACCTCAGCTCCACCTCCACTGTTATGGTCTCCTGTCGATCCCCGTGGACTTCTACTACCTCTTTTTGGGATCTTTTTACAGCAAAAGAACACACAACGTGTGAGCTCACGTGAAACCGTTACCTCGTTAAAACAACCTGTGAAAGTTTTTCTACCTGGCCACATTTGGTGAAGGCATTTGTCTTCTGGAGCGGGGATGTTCGGGCGTATCAAACGGGGTGGTGGGTATAGAGTTGTTGGATGATAGAGTGGTAGCAATAGACGCTGTGGTAGCATCTTCGAATGAAGGAGGGGTGCAGGGTGGCTCCTTATCTGAGTAGCATAAAACACAACGTCATGAGCCGAAACAGATACACCTGTTCACTGATCAATACGTTTGGTTTTATATTATTTAAAGAGGAAACTGAGTAGCAACACTGAGACTAAAGAGAAACATACYGTCTTCAAACACAGGGAAGCTGCGAGCTCCTCTCAGGTTCTCCAAGTTGTCCAGGTTCTCCTGCCTCTCGTCACTTAGCGAGGGACGCTGCCCACCAGACTTGGACAAGAGGAACGTCCCTCTGCCTCTCTTAGGAGACGATCGTAACGCTGTGAAAGGAGGATGGGATTTAACTTTTTTCTTTTAAGTCTTTCACAAAAACTAATTTGTTAGCATTTTTTTTCCTGCAAACTCACAGCAGCTTTTTTTGAAGACAACCGTGCTGCAGAATCTGTAGAACCTCTCGGCGTAAAAGCTTGGCCTGTGAACTGACACGGTGTCCTGGGGAGGGGGGAATGCAGTGTTTGTTACAATTATGTTGTTTTTTTTTTTCAAAAAAAAGAAAAAGAAGCAAAGAACATGATGAATTTGATATGCGTAGACCCAGCTGCCACATGAAAGTAACTTACTCCATCATGGATGAGAGACTTCCAAGAGTGCTCCAGTTTCTTAATCATTCTGTCAGAAAAGACAACAAAAACACAATTATTATTAGTTTATTTTAGGACTTGTACAGTTTTCATCCATTCAAGTATCTAACTTTATTACATAGAAACTGGAACCTTTGGCGTAAAATCTGTATTTGCCTACTCTTTAAATAAAGAGATTGGGCCTCATGCAAGAAC
>NW_013952405.1:7755023-7765758 GCF_001266775.1 Austrofundulus limnaeus
GATAGAAAAGGTGTAAATTACGCAGCTCATTTACGCACGTTTCCTGAAGATAGAAGAGTTTGTTGAATCTGACGTGACATGTTCGTACGAACCCTTTGTATGAACAAAAGTAAGAGAAATTTAGGAGAAGAATACGAACATGTTCTTGCATGAGGCCCACTGATCCTTACCTGTAGGACTGCAGAATGTCAATAATTCCAATGAACAGCAGGAGGCGCTCTCCTTTACTGCTCATGGCAGGAATACCACCCATTCTAGAAAACAGGAAAGAAAGGTTTGCACCACGTGCCCGTTTGCTGTTGAGGGGTGGGAAACCACGATGACTCACGTGTCGTCTTGGTCCAGCGTGTCCCTGCATGTGGACCCTCCTTGAATGGACTCCATAGCGGTGGAATACAAGGCTCTCTGCCCCGCGGGCCTCTTCTCGTCCCCCGCTCCTGTAGGGGAACCCTGGGACTGATGTTCTCTCTCTGCATGGGTTTTGTTGTGGACGCCAAGCAGCAAACTGTAGTCCATAATTTTGAAACTCTCCAGAACCTGACATGACACAAAGACATTTTTTTTGACATTTTGTTTTGCATTTCACAGCTTGAGGACATGCTCACAATAACCAATTCCTTCTGTCTCTCTCTCGCTCTCACCAGGCAGTCTCTTTGCAATGTTTTGACCAAAGCGTTGAATGTATCCTGGTCCAGAGTGAGGCCCTCGGGAACGTCCGTCAGAAAATCCAGGTCTTTGAAAGTCGGCTTGGCCTTATCCCGTTCCTTCTTGGACGCTCGCCTCTTGTACGTGGAGCCCTTCAGGTCGAACTTCAGGTGCATGCTGACAGAGCGCGGCAAAATGTTGTTCATCACCACGATTCGGATGTTCTTGCCTCCGCACTGGATGCAGTAGAGGCCAAAGAACTTGGGCAGCAAAGTGCGGGGGTTCTGATTTAAGTTCTGGGAGAAGGCGAGAKGGGGACAAGAACGAGGAAGGACATTTTATTTGATACTGTTTGATGTGTTGCAGCACCGGGCGCATGCACCTGCCACACAGCGTGACCTGGCCACGTGGCTCAGCAGGAACCTGCGAGCTCCTAAACCTTTAAGTGTTCTGAGCATGGATCTTTCACCGATCACAAACTGACATCACAGCTGACAGAGGGCCAACAGCAGGCTGGATAAAGAGGATCACGGTAACTAGAAGCTCCTGTTACAGAGCTGCTCTTAACCATGTGCTCAGGCACACAAACAACCCGCACACACTCTGACATTGTGTCTCTTTTAACATTCTTTATTTAAAACATTAAAAGCAACACAGGAATGATTTTTTGCCCTCTCACCATATAATATCCAGGGAGCAGTTTCTGCAGGAACTCGGCCTCCTTGTGTTGGACAGTTTTGATGATGAACTCGTCATCACGGGTGACGTAGAAGATGGAGCCACTAGCTCCTGGATTGGCCAGCTCAATCAGAGGCTCATTACACAGTGAATACTAGATGGAGAGAGATGAAGGACAACAGTTTATAACTGAACTCAACAGCTTGTCTTAAAACACTTTAATTCCCATTTGAAAATGTCACACAAATTTTAGCCTTGGCTACAAATCGATAAAGTTTTCCTTGTTGTTACTTAGCATATTTTAACAAATAATTTGTTATCTGTAATATTACAGTTTACTCTCAACCGTGAGTTGAACCGTGCTTTTTTGTAAGACAAATGTAAAACTACCCACTCAAATGGAACCTCAGCACCTACAGGAAACTTTTAAAGAACTAAATGTGTAAAAACAAAGCATTTCTTTCTACTAGCAGCAGCTTACATGTGTTGTGGTTGCAGGTTTAAGACTTAAATTCATGGGAAAACCTTCTTTTTGCACGTTGTTAATATGTCTGACTATGTACTAAGTCGTTTTGAAACTTGGCTAAAACGATGTGTTTCTGCTTCACATGCAGACGCAAACACAAGCAATGTTGACTGTCTGCTGCTACGACCTGGAAGATAAGAGCGCTAATCCCTGCTTGGCTCAGGTAGACTGAGCACACTGTAAGTCACAGCAAGGGTGGAGGCATGTGTGCACTGTGACACGCACAAGACCTAAAGCCTTCTGCAATGGTATGTGTTGATGTGCTAATGTTCACAGATTTTTTTTATGCACGCAATATCTTAACAACCATCCACAGAAATGTACCAATTAGACCAAATGTTGACTAAAACCATTCATATAGAAACTCAAACATGTAATTTTTTTTGTTATAGTGTATTTAATTAAGTACAACCAAGAAAATCACAACATTAGTGCTTCATACAGTGTTGTTTTCATGGCTCTTTAATGTTCATTTCTATGTTTCCTTATGTTCCTTTATTTTATTTTATTTTATTTTTTTTGGGTGGGGAGTACTAAGCAGAATTGACTTTTATGAGCTTTATATCATGTATGTAATTCCCTCATCAAAAATAGTGTTGCTTTGACTCATTCATGCACGTTTGAGAAATCCTTGAATCTCCTGTTGTAAACATGTGGAGCTGCCTAAACACTTGCTGGAACAAAGCACCGCCTGTTTAGCCAAAGCTCCTCCCTAGACCTCAGTCTTCAGCCAAGCTCCCACCCCACAGATCAGCCCTCCCCTGAAGCATTGTTGTGAAGATGTGCTGAAGTGGAAGTGTCTGAAAGGGTAGGAGGTTCTTAAAGAAACGGAGGCCAATTTCAAGGTGCGAGCCTATGATGCAAAGTCAGTTTTATTTTTGTTATATATATATATCTTTTTCTTCGCAACTGAAGGTAACATATTTACTTGATTGTGGTATAAAAGTGAACTACGTGCCTGGAAAATACATAATACCCTCCTTCCAACATTTCCAATTAGATCAGTATTTTTAAAAGTTTTGTCAACATTTTTTTTATCTTTTGTTGCCAAATGTCATGGGTTAGTGCTAATGAATAGTGAAGTTCAGTTCATTTCAGTGGTATAATTTCAACCATGACACGGAATCTTTGTCTTAACGAAGTATAAATGTTTTAGAGGTGGATCAAACACAAATATCTCACCAGGTAGTCATCTGGTCGTATTCCAAAAAGTTCTCTGAAGTACCGGAAGGCCACGGGGGCGTAGGTTTTGAACCTGAAGTCTGGGTAGTGATGGGCTGGAGTGAGGTTGCTGCCCTCGCTGTGGGAAAGAGAATAAAAGATGAAAACATATACGGTTTTATATATAGAACTTCACACTCATTAACGCACATAAATTTCTGTAAACACACCTGGGGAAGAAGATGCTTTCCACCACATAGAAATCCTGCATGAGGACATCTCTCTCAGGTTTGGAGCTGAGGTTGCCCACAGTATATCCAATACCCAACTGAATGGCCCCTCTCAAGGCAGACGAGGTGGTCTGAAAGGGGGAAAGAGAAAAGACAAGAAGGAGTTAAGGTGGAGCTGGACGATTATACAGGATACAAGTATTTACACTACTTTAAAGTACTTTTTTGTAAGTTGTCTCCCCAGAGGCATCCACCCTCCTGTGGCCGATCTTCTTCTCACGAGACGGGTCTGCCCCAAACAGGGAGGGCATCTAACACAAAAAACATTGTAAAGAAAAATAACTACATCTTGTATGATTTAAGGTCGTGCTAAATTGAATCATGCAAAAAAACTAGCACAGCAGGACAACTAAGGACACTGAGAAAAAAAAGACAGCTGAGGGAGTCAGGTATATCGTGTGAAGTGACCGCTCACCTCTGTTATTTGAGCCTTCTTGTCTGAATCTGCGGACAAACAGAAAGAATCAAACAGATTAGGAGGTATCTTCTTTAATACATTATTTATGATCAGGTGTTATTTAGCAGGGTATAGTGGCTCTGAATACACGATCACACTGTTGGTAAAGATCACCCAGACACTTTTAAACATCATAAACCATGTTAAGATATTTCCAATATTGGGAGAAAATTACAGTGAGACTTTTTCTTTACAGCTAATACCAACATATACATACTACATCTTTAAAAGCATAAAGTCATAATAATTTACGGAGTAAGAAAATATCATCAGCCTGCGATGCTTTTAATTTGTGGCTTATTGACCTAACAATTCTGCAAATTCAACAAAATAAGAGTTAAAACCCAATTCAATTGTGTTCTTTAAACTAGATCCAGATAAATTTGTGGTTCAACTCACCAGCAGAAGAGTGTAGTACTTAAATGATGATTCACAATAAAAGGCCAAAGCAAACTTTGATAGTCTGAACTGAGACTACTCTTCTGTATTTTCTATTCCTGGATCCGTGAGATTTGCACAGACAAGTTAAAAAAACTCTATTGGATTTCCATCCTCTCTAATCTGAGAGCCGTCATTGGCTGAGGGCACATCACCATCCAATCATGCTCGAGGATTAGAACGACTCTTTCCAACCAACAGGAAAAACTAAACTGTGTCTGCGTGTGGAAGACGAGGAGGCACGGAGAGGGAGGCGAACAGAAAGGAGGAATTTCGATGCTAGTTGATGTTATCGTGCAGACTTTCAGATTTCTGATGGTGAATATTAAGGAAAGGGCAGCTGATGGAGCTTGGAGGATGAATCTTTAAGCCATGTTAAATTACACAGGAAACACTGCAGCAGATGGTGCTGCCACTAATGGATGACAAACTAAATACAGGAAATGTACAAAAGTCAGTGTCAAACATGTTAACTAACATGCAGCATATTTGATTTGGAAAGTTTGTTTAGTACAGAAATACTTTGGGCTGCATGCTAACACATGCTTTCTGTCCTGCTCTTTCATTTCTTTCACACACTGAATTCACTGTTTTTAGTTCATTTCTACAGTGATCATTCACAAGATTAAAAATCAATGAATTAGACTAGAATTTAAGGCAATCACTCTGTACAAGTGTAATTATAAAATGCATATATGTAAAGGTTGTAATTTAAAAAAATACCTACATTTTACATCAAATCTTAGCCATCTACAGACAATAATTATATTATTATTACATAAAACAAAGAAAGGCCAAAGGAAATGTTAGCACCATAGTTGTTAATCTACCTGTTGTGTAGTTTTTACATTTGTTAACTTTTTGTGTAATTGAGATCCTTGGTCATTTTTTTCAGGGAGGCTTGGGCCTGCATAAGCATGCATTTGGGAGGAAACCTACATGAGRGGAACTAACAAAACTCTACACAGAAATACCCCAAATCCAACCAGTAGCTTGAACCCAGGACCTTCTTGCTGTGAGGTAACAAGGCTAACCACTAATCCAGTGTGTTCCCACAATGGCTTAATGTTTTACCTGATGATTCTGCAAATTTAAGGTCCTTCTAGCTCAACTAGACATTTTAAAGCACAATGCAAATTTAAATTCACTGTTTTTTAATAAAATACTGCACAAAAAAATTCTGCATATAGAAAATTGCTTCAGCCTACAGACATATTATCCATAACACACATAAATCTTGTGATTGCAGCACAATAAACGCTAGATGTTCACCACAGATGTTAGGATGTTTACAGATAATTTGATAGCAATTCATTAGATTTAGGCTAATGCTATAATCTGGAACAGACATATCCCTTCCCCTAAATAAACAAACATTGAAAAGAAAAAGATTTGTCTTTATCATGTGCCCATGTTAAGAAAATATCTGAACACACTGGCTGTCTTTGAGCACAGATGCAACAAAAAGGCTGTTTTCATCAGGACATTCAGACCTGCAGATTATAACTCAGGAACAATTAGGACCGGATGGGAGTATAGGGCTCTGGGAGTACGCAGAGTCTCATGGGATTAGGGTCAGATTGGAGTAATGGGTCACCAGCTGAAAGCAAACTGGACACAGCAATATCTATGATGGCCTGAAAGGCAATTAATATATATATAAATAATTTATAAGTTAAGATCATAGAATAATGCATCTTTGTATTTTRTCTACTTAAATGTCATGGGTTTAAAGTACACCTAGAGGACTGAGTGTGTGTGAAGAGGATTAAATCTGTTTTTTATTGGTGGAGGCCATGGCTGGCTGTGACATTAATGTGACAAATACCCAACATACTGCATTAAAATGCAGCATACTCCTGGACCTGATGAACAAATTGCATTTTTAAAATCTGTAATGTACTTCATACATGAGATCAATGAGTGTGTCATGTTATGATTTCTTATTATTTGAAGGCACTACCCAGACTTATAGGAACATAGGGGTATAAAAACTGTGCTGATGGGAGTAAAAATATGTCATGTTATCCATTCAAGTCGAATGGTGCATGCTAACGTAATGCTTCAAATTGTGTGAGCTCAGACATTGGAGCAATGGTGACTGGATTCCTGTAACTATAATCTGCCCAATTTATTATTTATCTGCACAGAAACCCGCATATTTTATATAACCTGCGTTTATTCCATACCCTAATATGTTTAGTACTAGCTTACACCTATAGCTGCGTTTTAATTCCCTACAAAAAAACAAAAGAGGCTTCGACATTTTTTGTTTTTAACATACACACCGCTGTCTTCGTCGTCCGGTTGAAGACACTCGCTCGCGCTTCCGTCATTCCCGGTTTCCTCTGCAGTCACCACCGACTCCATCTCCCGGCCGCTGTCAGCCTACAGGACCCAGATGCTGTGGTGGTGGATAYGAACAGGAAGTCCTGGCATTTCACCCTGTTGATAACGGTGTTTACAGCAGCGGCTCAGTACTACATCGCTTCTGGAATGTGTATCCGTTCGCTGGATTTTCGCAGCTCACGCGCACAGCCATCCAGCGGTGTCTTTGATCATCTCTGCTGCCGCCGCTGTGCGTGCGTAGCAGCGGTCTGCGCGCGCGGCGTGCCGCTATATAAACATCAWAATGAATCCGCATTAAACCGATTTTTTTCCCCCCCGTTTTGGTTTGGTTTGAGAAGGACGATGTTTATCTAGAATAATCTAGATAATTATGGAGAAAAAAAACAACATTCGACAAATTATATAACTTTATGACAGCTTTGTATTGTCTAAACATGCACTGTCTAACTAGGGTTGTGTGGCAGTGATTCTGGTATAACAGACTATAGATTTGTCTGTTCATCATGCAATATTGARTAGTAAAGCATAGCAGTGTTGCTGTTTTGAGTTGCATTTAAACTTGCATAACTGATTAAGTTTGAGCTCATAAAAACAATTTGTTATAAAAGGAATCATACAATAGGAACTACAAGTGGAAATACAGTAATACATTATTGCATTTTTACACTTTGCATTATTTAGCAACTCATGCCTAAATGTACACTTAAGATTTCTCAGAATTTATAAGGTCTTTTTGGTCTAACGTACTAATTGTTTATGCAGACATATGGTACAATGATAATGCTGCACTGCTAAAGGTTAMACATATTTACTACAGTTTAGATGTTTGGTAGTCAATAACAGTAAATTTTATCATTTAAATTTGTATTTATTTAAATGGCAACTGCTTATGCTTAGTAAAATGAACGGCCTACATGTTCTAGACAACACCTAAATAAAAAAATGCAACTAAAAATAATGATGCAAGACAATTTTTAAAATCTATACGAGTAAACTTAGTATAAATGTAGGTGATTCCTATAAAACAAATAACTGGATCTAGAAAAATGTTGCAACACACTGTAAAGATGGGAAGAAAAAACGACCAATGTGCAAGACAGGGTTTATTTTTCWAATGCAATCACTCAAGTTATGGTTTGTGACAAATGACATCAATATTGTTAATAGATTTACAGAATATTGTGCAATTATTGCCATTTATATTCTCACACCACTAGCCCCTTTCAGATATCATGCACGAGATGTCTTCTKTGTACATTAGGGTTGTGTGAAACGACCAAAGCGGTTGTAGTTATAGAGCTAATTTAGGAAGGGTGGGTGTGAAGCTCTAATCAATGGTGCTGTTGTCACTACTGATTCCATAAAGCTTGCTTCATGTGTGTAAAACACACACAGACACACACAGATACTGGACTGAGAGACGTACACAGCATGAGTGAAAATACTATATGGAAACAAAGCCATTGTCTAATAAGATATACATGTGAAAAGGGCTACTGATGGGTAAATTTGTTAAACATTATAAAAAGGAATGATTGTTTAGATTTTCAGTAGGATGCAAACTGTCTTTTTTTTTTAGGCCATCTAATAAATGCCCTTTCACATGGTCTTACAAGGTCTGACATGAGTGGGCTCTGGAGATAAGTTGCACGCTGAGGATCATCAGGCTCTGCCTTTCCCAGGGATGGGTTTACAGACAGAGCCGTCACTGGCCCAGGCACACTCACACAGATACCCTTAAGTCCATATGAGAGGTCAGGAATCAGAGGAACTCAGTAGTAGCATTACATGTATGTGGGCAAGTCCTTCTCCACCACCTGCACAGAGAAACAAATTATTGTATAAGAAACAGACCCCAAAAATGCATTTATAATAAATATTTGAAAAGAAATATTTCACTATATCAACATGCTGGGTGGAGAATTTTGGGCTGAATGAAGGGTGCTGCAAATCATGCCCAGAAATATGTAAACAACGATACTGAAGCTTACACTTGGATCATCTGTTGGACCGTATCTCTTCACCACCTGCCCCTCTTTGTCAATAAGGAACTGTTAAAAACGGGGGAGGAAAATCTCAGTAATTTTGACAGGAAAAAATTTAGTAAGCAGGTTTAAAAAGAAAATTTTCCATTAGTACAGACAAATTACCTTGGTAAAGTTCCATTTGATGTTGCTGTGAAAAGGAGAGAAAACAATTGGATCATTCACCTTTGTATGCTTAAAACAGGTTGAGCAGAAAAAGCAGAAGAATGACTCACTTTCCAAAGGTTCCCTTTCCTTTGGGCTGTGACTTCATCCACTTCCACAGTGGGTGAGCGTTGTCACCGTTCACCTCAATCTTACTGAAGAGATCAAACTCTGCATTATACCCTTTGGCAAACTCTTTAATTTCCGCATCAGTCCCCGGTTCCTGAAGAGTGGAGGGGGGAAAAAAGTATGTAAATAAAGATATTAAAAGCTACTCTGATTATATTAATTTCATGTAGCATAAAGGACAAAAATTCAAAAACCCTGAGCTGCTAATAGCATTACCTGTCCTCCAAACTGGTTGCATGGGAAGCCCAGGATGCGTAAACCTTTCTCAGCATAGGAGGCGTGCATTCCCGCAAGCTGAGTGTAGTTTACACGAGTCTTTCCTCATTTAGAGGCGACGTTTACAATGATGCAAACATGACCTCTGAGAGAGGGGAGAAAATGAACAAAAACAAAAAGGTTAGACCAAGACTGTTGAGAAATGACTTAACTGACAAATTCTTTGTCATCTTTCACCATTGTTCACCAACTGAGAGGTGACAGATCCTTTTCTGTAGCAGGTCCAAAAGTGTGGAATAATCTACCACTACATGTCAGAGTCCTCTTCCCTCGCTGTCTTCAAACACACTCCCTTACCTGCTTTGAGTCCGAGTGAGCTGGTGCAAAACCTCACCGTGTATCATAACTCTGTTCTGTGTGTACTGTAAATATTTATTATTATTTTATTTACTGTTATTTTACCAGGCAAGTACAAATGCTCCATAATTTTATCTGTATTTTGCCTATGTCCTGTTGTGTCTACTGTACAGCACTTTGGTTGGYCTTGTGCTGTTTAAAGTGCTTTATAAATAAACGTGGTGTGGTATGGTTGTTCAACATGAAAAAAAAATAAAAACTAGGTCATATAAGCTGTTGGACAAAGTGCTGATAAACAGTTGAATTTACCTGTACTTTTCCAGAGRAACCTCCTCCCCATCAATGTCTTTGGCAGAGAACTCATAAATGGACTTGGCACTCTGCCAGTCTCCCACTTGAGCACACTGAAAAAAGATTGAAGGATAAGACATACAGTTAAATAACACACTTTAAGCAACCACTGGAGATGAAATCAAAAAGAAAAAAATAAGGAGATGAAGGTTTAAAGGATGAGAGTCTAGAAGCCAAAAGGTGCAAAAAAATTACAACATAACTGAATGAATCATATTCCAGAGAAGCCATATRGAAGCCAGATAATGCATAACCCATGTTATGCATTATCTGCGTACTTTGGCCCATTTGTGTAATAATTTCTGCCTCCACCCTTGTAGTCCCCACACAGAACATTGCGCAGAGAAGGAAAAACAGAAGATTGAAGGAAATATCGAGTCAGTGTTATAGCTACACCACAATAGTCACATAATCGCCTTGAATGACATACGTAAASACAAGGAGGATTAGATAAAGATGTTTATTCCCACAGATTAACGCAACTAACGGACTATTTTTTTTAATGTAATCCACTTAGAACTGTCCACAAGCCATGCTATTGTTATGTAAAAGAAAACAACTTTGGGGTTGATAAACGCTTCAAGTTTGAGCTCACATGCTTTAAAAATCGCTGAAATGTTTGATTATTGCAGCAGCTGCGGCTAATTGAGCTAGCAATAGCGCGACAAACAACACCGGACTTATTTGACCGCTGCACAACAACMAAACATGGAAGTCGTCAATGTCACCTACGTGCTGGTCTGCATTTAGACAGCAGCGACTTTCACTGTTCAACCTGACGGAAGAATATGAGCAAAAACCCGTATTTAATATGTGTACTTACCATGCTCCTCACTAGTCCTCTGCTGCACACCACCAGTCCCAGCAAAAAAGACGACGGACGCAGCCACATATCGGCCGCTCGTCTCACGTGACTGTACAACCCCGCCCACTGCTACACTGTTAACTC
>NW_013952405.1:7765803-7770622 GCF_001266775.1 Austrofundulus limnaeus
TGAGTTGTCAAAAAGACCAGAAGTGGAGAGCAAAACAGGAAGTTTTTCACACTCGATGCACAAGAAGCATAGATGATTGAGAAATCCTGTATACAATGATTGACAGGGACACAATTGTTTCCTTCTTGCAACAGTGGGCTCAGTTGTCACAATGGAGACACCRGTATCTGTTGGGAAACATTATCTGTGACTTTTCGTCACAACATGTTTGAAATTTAAAAGAAAGGTGTGASATAACAAAATGTCCTCAGACAAAACACATCAGTAAAGGTTTTAGAGAAATGCAACTKTTGCTGATGATTTATCTGTGAAAACACCCACGAGTTCTATAATTAATAATATTTAAGTCTCAAGTAGTAGGCCTAGGTGTAAACAATTAAGACACATATATTCTAGACTTACAAATATGTTATAATTAGAAATCAAAACTTGTAGTTTCTACTTCTTTCCAAAAGAGGGCACTGTTTCATCACATACAGAATGAATATGTGTTCTTGAGTCTGTGCTAGACGAAAGTAGGCTAAACAAATACATATACAGTACACTGTAGTTCACAGTACTAGACTGAGATTCGAATATGAGACTCTGCATTCACAGAAGAAAGATTTATGGAAAATATTCAGGCGACAGACACGTTTTTCTCCTTGATGTTCACACAAGAGTAAATCAGCTTTAGCTCTTCAGACTTTGGACATACTAAACTTTTTTGAAACATTTATTTAAACTTATCAAAACTTCATGCAAAATACATTTTTTAAATTATTGTATTGTCCCACAACAATAAGCAGACTCCATTAGTTTGATATGTCACATTTATGCCACAATTAAATTACAGAAAGCAACATTTTTAATTAGTTGCATTCCCTGCTGAAACTGTAGAACAGGATATCACTTAAACACCTCCCTCATTAAKGCACACCAGGCTGTCAGTAAACATATAAGGCTTGTCTATTTATTTCTGCTGAGTGCATTTGGTTTTAAGATGAGAATAGTTTGTCTGTTTGCTTGGAATGTCAGTTCAGACCCATTGTTGTAGCTACTGCTTTAATTGTAATATTTTGATACATCTAATAATATTACAATTTAAACTTTTATTCTCTGTTGTTCTTGCATGAAAAAACATATAAATCCTTTATACATTTTGCTGAAAATAAAAGGACTAGAAATGTCACAGACACGTTGGAAAGCATTTTTGCCAAAGCCTAGAATTTTTGAAGAAATACATATACTGCTTTTTGTGCCAGAGTTTTTGTAGAGTTAAATTGCCTATTGTTAAGAAATGACAAATTTATATTAATTTTAGTCCAACCTTAAAAATACC
Source organism: Austrofundulus limnaeus (assembly GCF_001266775.1). Classification (NCBI taxonomy): domain Eukaryota; kingdom Metazoa; phylum Chordata; class Actinopteri; order Cyprinodontiformes; family Rivulidae; genus Austrofundulus; species Austrofundulus limnaeus. The sequence goes on from NW_013952405.1 coordinate 7,767,125, forward strand.
ATTATATGTAAATTTATACTATATCTTTAAAAAATGAACTCAATTGACTGTCTTTATTTCGAAAAATGTTACTGAATAATAGTGTCAGTAGGCWGTCTGGTTACATTTTAGTAATTAGTTTTTTTGTAATTATTTTTCCGTGTTTTGGAATTCTTGTGTTTGAGTTCTGTTACTTGTGTTTTATCTACTATGTTTATTTTGTGATTTTTGTTTCGATTTACAAAGTTCAGGATCCTGATCAGTCAGTTTGTTTTCTTAAGTGCCACTTCTGTTCATGCTCCGCCCACTCCCACCTGTCCCCAGTTGTCTTCATGCCAGACGTTTTCACTACAGTATATTCATCAACCTTGGTCCATATATTCCAGCAGTCTCCTTTTCTCTTTCAGTTGAGTATTATGCATTTTTACATGCCATGTCTGGGTTTGGGTCTTGGGGCATGGTGGCTCAGTTGGTTGAGATGTTGCCTCTCAGCAAGAAGGTTGTTGGATTAAATCCCAGGCAGGAACCCTTCTGTGTGGTGTTTGCATGTTCTCTCTGCACTTGCATAGGTTTTCTCAAGGCATTCCAATTGTCTCCCTTTGGTAACTAAATTGTTCCTAGGAGTGAGAGAGTGAATGGTTGTTTGTCAAGTGTGTCCCATGCCCCTTGCACAGTGACTGCTGGACGTGGGCCATCTTGAGTAGGATCAACTCTAAAAGATAATAGATAGATACAAACTTTATTTTAAAAGGGACAATGTACAACTCAAGCATAAATGTCACCATTTGATGTGCTGTACCAGATTATAACATATTTGCATCTTAAGTCTCTTAATCAGGTGTAGATGTAGCTTACACTTAATATCTACTTTCTGAAAGTTTCCTTAAAATGTGACTCCAAACACATTTGTGCTCAGGATGTGGGTTGTGGCTCAATCTCAAGCACAAGATTTTAGCTGGATATTTAAAAAAATTGCCTGAGTTTTAACCTTTTAGCACTTTTAATAGTCAGTTTGCTGTAGCAGATGTAAGTAAATCAGTTACTGCAATTACTTTCAGCCAGCTTTATTAAAATCTGTCCAGTGCTTCATGAYATATTATGCTAACAGATAGACACCCATTGCATAAGCACAGGCAAAAACATAGTTATCCATCTTTACCTTTTGTTTATGGGTCACCAATTGTAAAATACAGTGTTAAAAAATGTCACTAACTCATTTTCATTATTTATCTCACTTTCTTAATGTAAAAATTTAGCTAAATTTTTCCACTAATATTATATTATTTAGCTCTCTCTTCTTACATTTAGCTAATTTTTACTAAATGTTAAATTGAAATGATGATTTTAATATTACATGTACACACTAAATCCTAAGACTACATGTAAAAGTTAAATCTTGAATGTTGTGGTTAAATGTTGACATTTACATTTAAAGGGGCAATATCATGTAAAATCAACTTTTTTGAGTTTTATATCGTGTTATAATGTTATCCTCTCATCAAAAACATGCCCAGAGTCTTGCTTTGACTCATTTATGCATGTTTGAGAAATCCTGTGCTGTCCTGAGGCAGCCAGGCAGGGGAGCAAAAACGACCGATTGGGACTAGAACCACCTTTTGGGATCAGCTCCTCCTCTGGGCTGTGTCTCCAAGCTGAGCTTCCTAGAACACACACACACGCCATGTGCTGAAATGGGTGGGACAGAAGTGGAAGGAGGTTTTCAAAGAGACAGATGCCAATTTCAAGGTGTTTAGAAAAAGATATGATGAGAAGTCAAGTTTACAGCATTTTAATRACTGAAGGTGACATAGTTACTTTATTATCGTATAGATTTTAAATATATGCCTGAGAAACACATAATATTGCCCCTTTAAGTATTTTAGAATAGAATGCAGCCTTTGCTGTTGGTGCTTTTGTTATGATGTAATGCTAATGCTGCTAATGCTGCTATTGCTTCCCTACAAGACATCAAACTTATAGCAAGTATCTGAGCTGCTCTTCAAACTGCCATACCACAGGTATCATCCATATTGTTGTCAATGGACTCATTTTGAATTTAAATTTGAAACACCAGCTTCAGCAATGTTAGCAGCATTAGCAGTGTTAGCAGCGTTAGTGGTTGCTTTTGTCTCAGGGTGATGATGTCATACCAAGAGCTGAGCACCAATAGCAAAGGGTGCATTCTAATTCTGAAATAAATATGTATTTCAACATTTAGCCACAACATTCAAGATTTAACTTTTACATTTACAGTTTTTTTTTTTTGGTGGCATATTCGTTGTCAGGTGAAAATAAAAACAAAACATTCATATGATCCAAACAATATAATGAACAGCTCACAGTACATGTTTGTTGTAAAAAGTGACATTTTAACACAATCATCGAAATTATGAGGGTAYGGGATGATTACTGAGTGTGCAAAACCCCCTGTGGATGTAAGGCAAACTAAGTGCAGTTTTGGCAATCACAAATTCTTAGGGTGACRTTTGTTAATTAGAGTATGACAAACACAAGCCTTCTACCTGAAACATTCCCACTGAAGACTATGATTAAAAACTTCACACGCAGCCAATTAAAGCTAGGATCAAAAGGGGTTCTTCTGCAAAAAGACATCAGTACAATTAGTGCGGTGTGAGTGTGTGCTGACATGCAGGGGTTACACGCTGCAATTAGCTGCTCCGCGTACTGTCAGAGCATGAGATCAAAATAATACAACCCGTTTCTGCTTTGCAGGTAATTTTTGCACTTAGCAGGGCCGAATAAATTAGTGTTTAATTACTTCAAGGATGTATTCCATAACAAGAATCAGCTGCAAAACTGGGGTTTTGGGCTGAAATTCCTTGAAACAAAGTTAAAGTGTCTCCACACCTGTTGCACACACATATACACATGTGCAGGTTTAATTAAAACACAATGTCAGAGGATGACATTTCGAATCAGTACATGAAACACGCACCACAACAGCTGTCCAACAGACTTAAGATTGCTGAAAACGTCRGATGAAGAAAAGGTTTATCTGTTTGCTTTAGCCTCTGCTCAAGCTGGAACRTAATGAATCCCTCACATCTGAAGCTGAAGCAGGCACCCGGCCAACATTTGGTAGGTCARATGTTCATTTCACGCTCACCTCAGGGATGCATCTTCAAAAAAATAAATAAAAAAAACATCTAAAGGAAAATTGGACTGAAGCAAAACAATTACTGTACTTGTGCAAAAAAAAAGTTTTAAGACKGTTAAATGTAAAATAAAGCTCATGTCAGCTACAAAGATGAGTTAGCATTAAAAAAGTGACCTTTTCACATTTCCTGTTGATTTTTAGGTATAAGTCAAGCAAATGTTAATGACAAAAACTCTTATTTGTGTGGGAAAAGTGGGAGATAATGAACAGAAGAAAACACCAAAACACAAACAAGTTTCAAATTAAGAGAAGGAAGGGAAAAAAAACTGTTGCTTAGGAACAACCTCTGCTAAACCTGACTCCACCAGCCCCCTCCACCTTCCACCCTCAGCACACACACA
>NW_013952405.1:7770832-7786195 GCF_001266775.1 Austrofundulus limnaeus
CACACACACACACACACACACACACACACACACACACACACACACACACACCGCTACGAACACCATAGGAGACAAGATCAGACGCTTCAAGAAAAAGTTGGGGTTATTTCTCGCTGTTCCTAAGCAACAAGTTTGCTGTTTTCTTGCCTTTGCTGGATCTCTGGTGGCTCCGCTGGAGATTAATAGTCAGGAAACAGAAATTAAGCTGACCGCAAAAGTTTAACAATTTTTTTTAACAGAAGTCTGCTTTATGTTYGAGGGAGGCAGAAAAATAACCACCATCAACTCCGTGGCACCACAGGGATTAAAAAAAGTCTTATCAGATGTGAAATCTTTTGCCTTTAATATGGAGACACCAGTGGTTTATGACTGTGTTACAGCGCAGCAGCATGTGGTGAGAAATGCTGATCATTTCATTTCATACTAAATGTTCATGGATTTATTCATTTTAATATCCGCGCCACGGTGTCAACAGGCAATATCAACAAATTAAACACACATTTTAAGTCATATAATGACTGCAGAGATGACATTTATTGATCTCAATGATTGTACTGTTATCAGCACAATACAGTGACAGAAAAAAACATCCATTTGGATCATGTTGCATGGGGTCAACGATTTGAACGTTTTCCACTTTTCTGGCATTTTTTCAAACACGTAACAAAGGGAACGTAATGAAAACAGATGGCAACTTATATTTGCACTGGCAGAGCATTTTTTTATATTTAACCCTCACACGCTGAGGGGTTTGGTTGGCAAGGCAACAGATTCTACAGCTTGTTTTTAAWTTTTTTTCATGACTGCATCTCAATAGTCCAGATCAGCTTCCCTTATCCCTCCATCTTCCCTGAGAGAACACAAGTGAGACCGGCCAGGTATCATGTGTGTGGAAAAGGCTCCATGTTCGGCTGACAGGCAATTTGCAGCCAGTTCACTAAATCCTTCGTCAATATCTCTCCAATCCGATGCCCAGATCAGAATCTACAGCTCTGACGGCCCCAGAGTTAAGCTGCTTAACGCTGTTTGAGTTTTGAATCGATCCAAATATTTCTTCTGTGCTTCACTAGAGAACTCTRACTTCCACCTTTATAAACAATGAAACTGAAGAGTGAAGAGTGGGAAGTGGGGATAAATCAACAGGTGTGATRATCTTTGTGTGTGAAGAGAGGAATCATACTTTCAGGCTGCAAAGCTGTGTTGTGTTATGGTTAAAGAAAATCATGAAAGATGATTTCCCCACCCCCTACCCCTTCAAATGTCTTTACATAGAAATGAAAAAATACTGAATTATTGAGCAGACATTGTACTGGGGGACATATAGTCACTGGAGAACATGATGTAAGGAAACATAACTGGAGAATATAGACACCGGAAGCATGTGTAATGAGAAACATACAGGGGTTAGACAATGAAACTGAAACACCTGTCATGTTAGTGTGGGAGGTTTCATGGCTAAATTGGACCAGCTTGGTGGCCAGTCTTCATTAATTGCACATTGCAATTCACACAACATTATGGGTGACATACCAGAGTTTAAAAGAGGACAAATTGTTGGTGCACGTCTTGCTGGTGCATCTGTGACCAAGACAGCAAGTCTTTGTGATGTATCAAGAGCCACGGTATCCAGAGTAATGTCAGCATACCACCAAGAAGGATGAACCACATCCAACAGGATTAACTGGATGCAAGAGGAAGCTGTCTGAAAGGGATGTTATGGTCTAAAACCAGGTGTTTCCGTTTCATTGTCTAACCCCTGTAGGTAGGCTACCAGGGATAATAGGTTCTGTGGAACATTGGTTTCAGGAAACATAGGTAGTCTACCAGGGAAACATACTTGGGAACACAGGTACACTCTGGAAAAACTGCAACAAAATTCATTCAGATTCAACAAGCCTACAAAAGCCTTTTAAAAGACCAAAGGTTTTGTGGTCTAATGAAACAAAAAGTACATTTTTCAGCCATGACTGAAAGAGCTATATTTAGTAGAGAACAGGCAAAGCTCATTGCCCATTTACCACAATCCCCACAGTGAGGCAATGAGGTGGCAGCAGTGTGCTGGGAGGCCGCTGCTGCTGCTGCTGCTGCTGAGTAGCAGGAACTGGGACACTTAAAAGTGTGAGTCAGTTTCAAGTGAAATGCATGTAAAAATCCATCCTGACAAGCATGACATTTTGTTGTGCAAACTGATTTGTACTCGAGCCTAGTCGTCATCAGTCAATGCTACATACCCTGCATTGGTAAAAGCACTTTGAAAAACCCTGTAAAGGGAAGAAATGATATTTGTGAGAGGTTTCTTATGAAACTACGAAAAGGAGTAGTTTAACTGTCTATGTAAATCCTTTGACTTTGGTTTACTAACTTTTACAACTCCTAAAGATAATTTTTTTACACAATTTCCTTTTAATTGTAGGAGTCATAACTGACATGATTATAACAGTCATAATCCACTATTTCTTTCTGTCAGAAATTAAGACAGGTTTAAAGAAGGGTCAAAGAGAATAAAGAACCAGGCAGCTGAGCCCTCAAACGAAACTAACGACCATCTAAGAAGAAAGTCATGATGGCAAAGTCTTCATCTCAAATGTGCAGATTAATCTGACTGTATTCCCGATAAAGCTGCTCTCACTTACATCATTTACTGTTTTGTTGTCAGAAACAAACAGAAAAGTGGCTCATTAAACATAATATCATTTGACAAAACCTCCAGTTCCATACACTAAAAACATTTAAGTCTGCTTTGTTGTGTTGGWATTTTTATGTGTGTGGGGATCAGAAAGAGATGTTCACAACGTCTCAAAATTGATCTCCAAGTATCTGCTCCTCCTCTCTTCTAGCCTAGTTACTGACTGATTCAACTAGTGGTCTGTGGGCCACATTTGGCCACCTGGTGACGTCAATTCGGCCCACCATTGAGTTCATTTAAAAAAAAACAATTTATTATGAAATTAGATTTTAAATCTATTCTAAATTCATGATTCAACAAAGCAAAATAAAATTTAAATGGCAAAATGTGTTCTTTTACAAAATGCAGTGTTTTCCTTACCATTATTAACGCCCCCACATTTGTCCGGCCCCTGAGTTGCTGGCTTTGAGTAATTGTGGCCCCCTGATCAATTTAGTTGAATAGCGCTGCTTTACACTTTTGTATTCCATTCAGAAATTAACCAGCWTGGTGACAATGAATTCTTCACCTGGCTGCTCGCCCTGGCCATCCTCTAACCACTGGCTTGAGAGTATAAAGCCTCACCTGGCCACAGCTCTGACCAATTACCCTTGGATGGTGATTAGAGCCACACCACTGACAACTGTTGACCAGAAAAAGCAGTCATGGAATGGAAATTTTACCTTTTGTTTCAACACTGTCCCCAAGCAGATTTATTTGCCCAGGACAAACATCACCATAAAACAACACTTCAATTCTTCTGCATGACTGTGATTTTATTTTTCCAACCTCTCACATGTATGGCAGCAGAAGCTCATCCTATCCTCTCATGTGATTTAGATAGTCTTTATCAGTTGGTGAAGGGGAGCAGTGTTTTACACTCTAAGTCACGTGTCAAACTTAAGGTCAAATGTGGCCCACCACAACATTTTATGTGAGCGTCAAAGAAGTATTAATATCTTAAAATAAGCGTATGTTGTTTTAAAGCCTGCATTGACCATAAACTATATCTCCCATAATACATGTTTATTTGTTTTACCCATGAAATAACTACATTCCACCACTAGGTGAAGGCGCACAGGGTTCAAAAGTGAAATTTAGCACATAAAATCTCCATTTCGCTATTTTTGCTGCGGCACCAGTTGTACTGGGAAGTGGGGATTTCCCACTTTCAAGTTGTAAATTTAAGCTAGAATGTCCCTCCAGTGGAATTTCCCCATCAGAAAGTGGGAGAATGAATAAAAAAATGGCTACTCACCACAACTCATCAGTGAGTAAAGCTCTCACTTTCAGTTTTTCTATATTATTTATTTCCACATGTAGTCAGTCGTGCATGAAGCACCTCTCAGTGTTTATAAGAGGACATGTTAAAATGCCATTTAAAACATATTTGTTTTGCAAGTTAGAAACATGGYTCAGCACATGTGTCAAACTCACTTTAAATGTAAAGCAGTTTTATGGTTTTCTTTTTTGTCACTGGATTTAGTGTATTCTTCAGCTGGTCAACTTTCAAGCCAAACAAATGAAGTTGGAATTTTTTAATCTTTGATTTTGGTGTAGAAAGAGAGATTTGACTTTAATTATTTTTTGTGTTCTTTTCTTCTTCTAAAGTCAAATAATTGGATTTTTAGTGAGGGGTTTCTTTTATCTCTAAGATTAAATAAATGAAATAGTTGTTGATAGACTGTAAGGCATAAGAAATAAATCCTAATGATGAGTCTTTCTAAATATAATCAGTTTTTCTTTATTCATTATTTTATTTTTGCTACTTGAAACATAATTTGGAAAAAAATTATTTGTATTTTTAGAAGAATAATTTGTTATATAGCATTTCTTCAATAAATATTGATCAAAACTGGCCCTTGGCTTTAACCACATTTTGCATTTTGGCACCTTTTGCAACTGAGTTTGACACCTCTGGTTTAATAAGAGGCTTTGTGAAAATGAGTCAAACAGACAGCATCAACCTGCTAATGTTGATTAGCTCTGTAGTAGTTGGTAGGCTAATTAGTTAATAATTATGCTAACTCTTTTACTTGATATGTCACAGTGTGTGTTTCTGTGGCAGTTTTGGAACACAGTAAGAGGTAGAAAATGGAAATGGAGATATTAAATAGTGAAGCTGTTTAATTGAGTGCTCATTAAAAAAAGAAACTTCTTGTTCTTTGCGCACTGCAAAAAAAAAACACTCTTGCTGTAAAATAAAGTACTTGATCAGCTAGTTATACCAAATACTTTCTTTAAAGATTTGACCAAAGTGCCTCTTTTCACCTCTTAATAGGTTCCTCCTTAGGATCTCACCACATTGACAGAACTTCAGGCAATTTAAAACTTTGGTCTCATTATCATAAGTGAAGCCGAGCTTTTGCTTTGACTCTTGTTATTACTTTTTGCMCAGATAAAAGCAGCCCTGACTAAATCTGAATCACAGCTGATTTGCAGATCAGTCTGCGGGCCTCGGCTTCTCACGCTCTCAGAATGACACCTGAAACAAGCTGCAGCAGAACCGCCACGTTGCTGCAGCTTGTTAAAGTAAATGGACCTGAAGGAACCGAGGCTGCATCTGTTTTGTAAAAAGTAAYGATGAAAGATGGACAAGAAATAATTAAATAAGTACTAAAACAATTACAATTAAAACTAGAGTTGTCTGGATTTTACTTTCTGTCACCAACTGTTTATATCCATGTCATGTGTACATTCCTCTAACCGAATCAACAGACAAATTTTAATGAAACTTTTAGAAAGCAATCACTGGATGTACAGGTGCTGGTCATAAAATTAGAATATCATGAAAAAGTAGATTTATTTCAGTAATTCCATTTAAAAAGTGAAACTTGTATATTATATTCATACATTACATACAAACTCATATATTTCAAATGTTTATTTCGTTTAATTTTGATGATTACAAATGACAACAAATGAAAATCTCAAATTCAGCATATCAGAAAATTAGAATCTTGTGAAAAGGTTCAAAATGGATGGCACCTGGTACCACACTCTAATCAGCTAATTAACTCAAACCATCTGCAAAGGCCTTTAAATGGTCTTTCAGTCTAGTTCTATAGGCTACACAATCATGGGGAAGACTGATGACTTGACAGTTGTCCAAAAGACGACCATCGACACCTTGCACAAGGAGGGCAAGACACAAAAGGTCATCGCTAAAGAGGCTGGCTGTTCACAGAGCTCTGTGTCCAAGCACATTAATAGAGAGGTGAAGGGAAGGAAAAGATGTGGTCGAAAAAAATGTACAAGCAAGAGAGATAACCGCACCCTGGAGAGGATTGTGAAACAAAACCCATTCAAAAATGTGGGGGAGATTCACAAAGAGTGGACTGCAGCTGGAGTGAGTGCTTCAAGAACCACCACACACAGACGTATGAAAGACATGGGTTTCTGCTGTCGCATTCCTTGTGTCAAGCCACTCTTGAACCACAGACAGCATCAGAAGCGTCTTGCCTGGGCTACAGAGAAACAGGACTGGACTGCTGGTGAGTGGTCCAAAGTCATGTTCTCTGATGAAAGTAAATTTTGCATTTCCTTTGGAAATCAAGGTCCCAGAGTCTGGAGGAAAAGAAGAGAGGCACTTCATCCACGTTGCTTGAAGTCCAGTGTAAAGTTTCCACAGTCAGTGATGGTTTGGGGTGCCATGTCATCTGCTGGTGTTGGTCCATTGTGTTTTCTGAGGTCCAGGGTCAACGCAGCCACATACCAGGAAGTTTTAGAGCACTTCATGCTTCCTGCTGCTGACCAACTTTTTGGAGATGCAGATTTCATTTTCCAACAGGACTTGGCACCTGCACACAGTGCCAAAGCTACCAGTACCTGGTTGAAGGACCATGGTATCCCTGTTCTTAATTGGCCAGCAAACTCTCCTGACCTTAACCCCATAGAAAATCTATGGGGTATTGTGAAGAAGAAGATGCAATACACCAGACCCAACAATTCAGAAGAGCTAAAAGCCACTATTAGAGCAACCTGGGCTATCATAACACCTGAGCAGTGCCACAGAATGATCGACTCCATGCCACGCCGCATTGCTGCAGTAATACAGGCCAAAGGAGCCCCARCTAAATACTGAGTGCTGTACATGCTCATACTTTTCATGTTCATACTTTTCAGTTGGCCAACHTTTCTATAAATCCTTTGTTTTTATTGGWCTTCAGTAATATTCTAATTTDCTGATATGCTGAATTTGAGATTTTCATTTGTTGTCATTTGTAATCATCAAAATTAAACAAAATAAACATTTGAAATATGAGTTTGTATGTAATGAATGAATATAAAATACACGTTTCACTTTTTAAATGGAATTACTGAAATAAATCTACTTTTTCATGATATTCTAATTTTATGACCAGCACCTGTACATCTGCAGCTGATTACTATTTAAAGTCAGTTCACTTCAAAATGGCTGCCACAGCTAAACAGCTTGAGCAAGCACAGCAATAGCTATAACTCGGTATGGTAGTAGCTGAGAGTCATTGCCAATTTGTACTTTGAGAACAAACTGATCTGACCCAAGATCTTTTCTTACAGCATTGTCAGTAACTACTAGACTCAGCTCTGTCTGTCTGTCTGTTAGCAAAATATCACATGAACCACTGGAGAGATTTTAAAACTCTCAAGAATTAATCACTGATTGCACATCTGAAGATTAACCTTTGGAGTTAATCCCATTCAAGATGGCCATCAAAACTCAGCAGTTTTAGAAAAGAGTAATCCACAACACATACTCTGAGCATGACATCTTGAGATGTTACATGAGGTGGTGCATGAGCATGTTGTTTAAAGGGTTGACAGAAACAAATACATAATCTGTGCATGTACACAAGGTTTGAGTGCAAAATAATATTTTCTGGGGGTTTTTCTGTGGATTGTAAGCTATATTAGACAGAACTATTCAAAACATAATTTATTGGTAGTTTTTTAACACTTGTACATAAATTTGAAGTAAACTACTCAAAATGATATGTTTTTCACAGTTTTTCCACATGAAATTTTTTAAATTTAAGGACTGCAGAGCTGAAATATCTATCTCTAATTGGGTAGATTATTCTTTTTGTAGAAAAATTACCAGGAAAATTTATCTTTCCTGGTATTTTTATCTTACCCGTCACATTCACACGCAAACAGATCTGAGCACTTGCGTTTGTGCAAATCTTCTGACGGACGTGACACACGGGGAGCGACAAATGAGAGCGACTAATGGGTGTCATTTCAACCAGGGTGAAACTCAACACAAAGGACTTGATAGCAATGGCAGTGTTGCAAATCACGCCCTTGGTTCTCTTGTCTCCAAGAAATTACATTGGTTCTTTTACTTCTTCTTCTAGAGTTTATTAGCGGTTGGCCAAAAATAAAATGAGCATTACCACATTACCATTGTTATTGAGAAACAAACGCACACTAAGATAAGACTTTACAGGGAAAAACTTACTGGACAACCCTGACCCCAACAAATTCTCATACGACTGCCTTTTATGGGTATCTTAGTGGCTAATCACTTTGTGAAGTGTTGTATAATTTTTTTGACACAGCTGTAATAATGATGAAAGTGGTAGTTAACTGCARTGTGTAGCATCCTCTCTGCTCATTAATCAGTCAATGAAACTCTCGCTGATTGGTTGTAGACATGCAACTGCAATAAAGGTAGATAATTTTTCAACTTTCATGCGTCACGTCACATGCCTGTGTGCAAGCTCGAAATTTCACATGACCGAGTTCCGCCAGCTGCTTGGCTGAAGGAGAGCAAGCGATTGTCACCTCATCGCACAAGTTCCATAGGAAATGAATGGAGAGGGAGAGACGCCGCCTCCTGTGTGTCGAGCCCTTGCGCTTGAATTTAGTTGTATGCACTCAAATTTTGATGTGCTGCTCAAATCTTTTTGTGTGAGCTCTGCTTTTGAGACTCATTTATCTCCATTTAAACTCATCAACCTACACGATCATTATTTGAAACTCTGGTATGGAAGGAGGGCAATGTGCATTCCTTCAAAGAATACTAGACCTGTAACTTGGCTCGGATTCGTGTGATTTTTCTCCAGACAGGAACACCATATGTTGCCGCCTTTCACAGCTCTATTCACGATACACTTTTAAAATAAGGACAAATGTATTAACATCACAAAATGGTCAGAAACATATGTTCACCTGCTGCCTCACAGCAAGACAAATCTTTGCAGCTGTCGTCGAACAGGATCTTCCTTTTTCATCTCTAGAGCATATGTCTCGCTTCTCTCCTTTTTGTCCCCCTTTTTTCCCCAAGTTTTCCTCGGTGTTAATCATTGCTTGAGTCACCCTCCCTCTCCCTCTCTATTCAGTCCTCACTCTGCCCCGGCAAATTAGTTCATTTTTCACTGTCATGGTTTTATTTTTAACTGGATGGATACATACAAGTGCAAAAAAAAAAAGCTTAATTGGTCTTTGAGTCTGTGTGTTTTAGTGTTTGAGCTTATTTTAATCAGCTTTACAGTAAATCTGCAGACGTGTTACAATTGATTCACTTACGCTTCAGTTTATTATTTTCAGAGTAAAAACGGGTTGTAAAAAGTATAGAGAGTGCCTGTTAGTGGCTCTCTGCGACATTATTAACCACCGTATTAACACAGAGAAAAAAATTTTTCTTTTTTTAATTAGCAGGTACATAAATGAGAAAAGAAAAAATAACAGAACGATGGAGGCATGAAAAAATAATTATTTTCTCCTCAGCACATCCTCTTCTCAGACCTCTTCAGTTTTTCATAAAGGCATTAAACTGGTAAATAAGAAAAAAAAACTTACAGCTTTAACAGCTGTATCCTCTTGTGCTTCAGAGTCAGAGGAGGTCACTTCACTGTGATGATAGATTAAACAGAAATAAACTGATGATGAAAAAAACAATTTATTTTGAACATTCATTTAATTCATTTTCAACAATTCAGCATTTTGTTACAGCTCAAGCAAGATTTAAATTTCTAGTAATATTGCACAATACTATTAGTTCAAAATTTTACAAATGCAAATATACATTGTATACATATTCACAAAACATAGTAAATTTAATTTAATTTACCGTTATTTAACCAGGCACGTTCCATTGAGATCTCAGATCTCTTTTTCAAGGGCGGCCTGGGCCTGAAGGCAACCTGTTTTTTTGTGGGGTGGGGGAAACCAGAGTACCCAGAGAAAAACCACGCAAGCACGAGGAGAACATGCAAACCCCACACAGAAAGACCCCAGGTCTGAACCGGGGATCGAACCCAGAACCTTCTTGCTGTCAGGCATCGATGCTAAGCCATCATGGTGCCAATAGTAATGTCAAATGTTTAAACTAAGAAATTCTACCATCTTTGGAAAGGTACAGTAGTTATTTGACGGCAGTAATGCATCTTAAAAATGGGAGAAGATATCTCACATAGCAAAATACAGTATGTCTGACCCAGTTCTGGCCCACACAATGCACTAACACATGACCCAGATACCCAGATACAGCAAAGAATGATGACTCTTTGGTGGCCCAGATGTGGTTTGCCAGAGGTGATCCATTCATAGGCTAACACTGAATAAACCAAACTACAACTGGCTCAATTGTGACATTTACAGAATTGGGCCACATAAAGCAAACTGCAACTGGGCTAGTTGTGGCATTGATAGAATTGAACTACATTAATCAAACTGCAACCAGACCAGTTTTGGTATGCCATTTTAAAAACAGTGCTATCATTGCCAGACTTGGCCCTCATCTGGTTAACAAACCACTTGCCATGCCAGATCTGGCCCACACCTGTCTACTAATTGGGATGAGACTCTTCATAAAAATCCAATGTCTTATTCTTGGGTCAACTTTGATAAAAAATACTCCTTTGATATTTGTAATGCAGGATGTCAATTCTTACTTGGTGGTATTTTTAAAATACAGTATATGTAAAAACTTAAAATATACAGACAGTATACCTACTGTACATAATATTTTTAACTTTAAGTTGTTCTTGGAAGCTAGTACACATTAGCATTTTTATTCATCAATTAAACAGCTTTAACTGACCTCAACCTGTTGTTAGAAATAAATAAACAAGGGAAATCCATTTTACTTTTACAACTTACTTTTAATAACTTTCACCTCGTTTGTTGAACTTGCACTACTTGCCGGGTGTAGTAGCTGCTGAAATATTGTTTGTCTGAAGGAATCCAAAAAAAAAAAAAAAAACCGCCCATGCTGCAATTCAAACTTTTGTTGTGGAACATGAGAAGAATTTCATCTGAGCCTGATAACTTTAACAAGATGATTTCACCCTGTAGTAGTGTCAAACTGGGTCACAGGAGAGCTTTAACAGTTCAATTTATGACCGCAACATAAAATATCAATAAAACTAATTTATCTTTATATGTTTGTATATAAAAGTCAATAGAAAAGCAGGTAACAATGTATGTATTTGGGGCCATGGAGAGCTTTAGTTATGCAGGCCACATCGTTCGCAGTCCTGGTATAGACGCATAAAACAGTTGTGAAATAAGATGTACTGTATGTTTGCATGACCGTGCACTGCCCTGTTACCATGATTTTACTTTTTAAATTTAATGTATTGATAAAAAAATGTTACACAGAAAAAAAAGAAACCTTAATAATTTGGGCATAGCGCCAGTATCAGTGGCTAAGCTGCTATAATGTACTCACATTTAAAAACAAATTCTTGGTTCGTGATGAATTTCCAAACTCCACAGTCTTCAATTTCCTGTTTAGTTTGCTGAGGGCACAATGAATCCTGGGATACTATGCATGCAAGCTATTTAGATGCAGGTTTTTGGGGTTTTGTAAGAAGAAGCCTATGAAATGGGACAGATTTTGGCACAGTGCAGTGAAGTAACTGGCCTAAATATACTACGTGGGCTGCAACCCCTGAAATGAGACAGCCTAAAACTCAGTCTGCTTTGCAAAACTGTAACTAAAGGTTAGCATGGTAGTAGCTAAGAGTCATTCCTAACTCAAAGGTTTAGGGCAGAGCAATGGTTTAGTGGCACTGATGCCTCACAGCAAGAAGGTCCTGGGTTTGAATCCCTGGTTCAAACGTAGGGTCTTTCTGTGTGGAGTTTATCTTCTCTTTGTGTTTGTGTGGGTTTTCTCCTGGTATTTCTTTACTCTCACGGACCAAAAGCATGCATACCTGGTTGCTGTCCAACCCAGGCTTCCCTTGCAAAAGAAATATGTGATCTTRATGGGATTCAGCTGACTAAATAATGGTTTTAAAAAGATTTAATGTAACAAAATATTGTAATTAACTGAGGAATTTAAATGTGTTTAGTAAACAGCACTCCACTGTGACTCTTTGTGATCTGTTGTGTCTTGTCTTCACGTATAAAGATAGATTAACCTTTCAGAGAGCTGTGATGTTGGCTGAAATACAAGGAACACTGCTGCCGAGGCTGCAGAGCGGTTTCTGAAGCATAACCTAGTAAGGATGGATATATTCACTAGGTTATAAATAAAGAGTGATTGAAGGGATAATTATTTTGCTGGCATTAAAAACAGACCCTGTGAAGCATTGTCGAGGCTTGGAAATGCTTGAAGCGCGCTCATCAAATGAGCTGGACATCTACACTCCTCTCCTCACTCCAGAACTGTCCACAGCTGAGGAACCTCACCCCCCCACACACACACACCACCACCCACCACCCCCAAATTTGGATGGTCTTTGACAGGTAGACATGTCTGGTCTGGACATACACGATAGCTGCAGGGGTGGGAAATGTTACCTTTGTCTTTTCCCCCCCTTCTGTTTCACTTCAGTAAGCTGTATTTAGGCATGGCATTTTCTTGTTGCTTAGGCAACGGAGGATGAAAGGGTTTTACACCTCACTTCTCGGCACTCAATTTTCTTATATTTCTCCCCCCTTTTTTAGATTCTGTGTGTGGAGGCATGTGTAAAAAATAGCATGTAGAATTTACAGTAGATTATCATGTGCTGACTATCTGCTGAGGGGGCTGTGTGGGTGACTACCACCAATAAGAACCATCCTGTATTGGCTCATTACTCAGAGCAGTCCAAAAAATGCAGTAATGAGTCCCTTGAATCAGACTTTTAAACTCTCTAAGTGCTTTCAAGTTGTAAATGAAGAAATCCGTGTCATTTTTTTAAAAATTTCTCACGAAGAACATGAGGATCGGCTCACAACATGCAGCTTTTCCCATCAGTGATGGTTTTGGCGGCACTCCACTTCAAACATAACCCATTCAATTCATAACGCCAACGGTGATGACATCCAAGTTCTCTGGCACCTGCGTCCAGCTCTCTGGAGACTGATGAGTCTCCAACTGTAGTTGGTGGGAGTGTTAACAATAAAAATAGAGCCAGGCTTTGTGGCGCTAAGCGCAGGCATGTTATTGTCTCACCACTTCAACGTGGGTCCTCCTCCGTCTCAAACACCCTCGCCTCTCGGCTGCCAGTGTGAACATCGTTACGAGAAAAAAAAMCTCAAAGGACGCTGAACTTTTTTTATTTTATTATAGGAAAGAGCGTTATCAGGATAGTAATGGCTATGCTGCTTTATCAAGTGTTCCAAAGACAAACAAAAATTTTTCTTTACAAGAATACAGAACAAGAGTTAAAATGCAAAAAAGTACAACCAAACCATCTAATAAACATCAAGGTTTTCTTGTTAGGAATTCTCTCTAAAGTCATTCGCTTCTTGAAGTGTTTGGTAAAATATGACACATGTCCCGTTTCACTCGGTTGCATCACTCACGGTGTGGCAAAAAGAATACTTATGTATACAAGGCCTGCCAATTGAGATGGTTCAAAAGATTATAACATGTGACCTTATTCAGGTCAACTAAAGCAGGGTCTAACGAAAGAAAGCAAGTGTCAAACTCAAGGCCTGCAGGCAAAATGTGGTCCACTACACCATTTTATATAGACAACAAGAGTTTCAAAGATGTATTAATGTCTTAAATAAGTGCATGACGCTTTAAAGACAGCATTGAAAATAAACTGCAGGTGGAGGTGTTTGTGGTTCAAAAGTCGCCGTCAAAATTGGCTGTGTCAAATCTCCATTTTGTTGCATTTTTACCTGCTACTTTTGATGCAACCCATTTTTGTTGGGAAGTGGGAACTGCCCACTTCTAAGTCGTAAATTTAAACTGGAATGCTCCTCCAGTGGGAATTTTCTGTCGGAAAGTGGGAGAGTTCAGAATTCAAGATGGCAGCTACTCACCAACTCCCCTGTGAGTAAAACTTTTATTTTTAATAGTATTTCTGTATTATTTATTTCACATTAAGTTTATAAATTAATCAGTCATCCACATAATACTTTACAGTGTTTATAAGAGGGTTTGTTAAAATCCTGTTTCTATGCAGGAAATATCAAGTAGAGCTTAGTATTTCATCAGTAAGCTCAGTTCTGTAGTAATGAAACTAACCTTTTGAGGGCAACCATAATGCTCATGTGTCTCTTGGGGAAAATGAGTTTGATGTCCCTGCTTTAAAGGAATGCATATAATTCGCTGCCCATCATGGCAGAGTTTGTAAGTCAGTTGGCCGTTACAGCCATCTCAAAGCAGGTTGACTCCAAAATGTAATCCTTGTGGAGGTAAATCCAATGTTTACTCTTTAAGAGTTTCATTAAATTCCATATAGTGGTTTATTGAGATATTTTGCTAACACCCACACATGCCCAGACGTGCATAAGCATTATTGCCTGCTCTACACGTTTTGGCAGTGGGCGATAAAAAAAATCTGTCTCTGTTTCTGTGTTAAGCTTGCTCATGTGTTTCTTTCTAACTGTGTACATAATAATAAATGTAGTTAATGGTGTAAGACAAACAGCTTTGTGTTTTTGGAACTAAAAACAATGACTCATCAATTTAAACTAGAAATAATTCAAAACAGTTAAAACAAATAGTCTTGTTTTATTTCAAAAAGTCAAAGGCTCAGTTTTGTTGTGACAAAAACTTTTAACAAAACAGAAATATTGAACATGAGAAATTATTTAGTGCAGATTCAGAAAAGCTGGGCAAAAATAAATAAATAAAGACACTGCAACATTTTGAAGACAACTAATGAGTTAAACCAACTGTCTGTGAGTCCAAAGGCAAATAAAGTGTTTGGGAGAGTATTTGAGGTGTCTCATGTGATGTTAGGCTCATACGCTGCTCTGACAGAACTCCCCGTCTGCCACGGTTCACAATGGAGGGAACAGGTGGGGTATTCCCTCACGTTTCTGATTTTAGACTTAAAATCTCAAACTGAAAACTGTGATCAGTCCGTCTAACATCAGCCATTATCTCATTAAATGGTGGAGCTGGTTTGTGTGTTTCTGGTGCCAAAACTTAATCATGTGAGTTTGCTGTGAGCACATGTTGATTTTTGTTTCCGTTCAGCTCCACATGCACTGATGACTAAATGTTCTGTTGAATGTTCTAAAGCCCGGGTCCGCTTCATGAGATGGAAACTTAAACCTGAGTTAGACGGACCTGTAGGTAAAACACAAGACTACCAGAATTAAAATTTAACTGGTTTGACCACTGCAGTGTTATATGATTTTTACTAAATATTTTATGGGTTGCTGTTTTTCAGCATAGATTTTAAGTTTATACATATTTTAAGCCTTTGCCAGAAGTTGATCAATACTACAATTTGTTGGCCTAAAGCAGTTTAATATTGTTTTTCACTACTGGAAACCAGCCTCCCACAACCCTGGACAGAAAAGCAGGTTAAGAA
>NW_013952405.1:7786420-7792696 GCF_001266775.1 Austrofundulus limnaeus
ACTCATGACCACTGGGTCAGGGTGGAACTTAGACAAACCAGTATATCAAGAGTTTTGCCTTTAAGCTCAATGCTGATAAGGTCCTGATCTGCAGAGCCATCTCTCGCTCCATCCTGTCATGAAGACTCACACATATCTAAATTCTGCTTTTAAGATAAAAACTGTTTTTTTAATCAGACGAGTGATTCACTTTTTCCCCTTACACTTGTACCATAATTTTGAACCTGAAAGGGACTTTCTGGGTAAAGTTTGCATGTTGTCTCCATGCACGCTTGAGTTTTCTACGGGTACTCTGGCTTCCTCCCACAGACCCAAAACATGACTGTTAGGTTAATTGATAACTAAATTCTCCCTGGGTATTAGTCATTTACTTGAGTAAAAAAAAATGTTGGAAGTGCTACTCTTTCGTGAAGATAACATTTGGGTACTCTGCCCACATCTGGCCAAGACTCAAACCAGAGACTTTATTGCTGTGAGGCAACTGTGCAAAAAACTGTTTCACTACTAACCTGCTTCTTCCTGTCAGTGTTGCAGGGATCACTGGTGCCAATGTCCAGTAGTCACTGTGTGAGGGGCGGGGTTCATCCTACAGCAGGTCACAAGTCTATCACAGGGCCACACAGGGACAAACAACCATCACTCAAGTAAGACTAAAAAGGTGTTTTGTAAAAAGGCTACTTGACTGATCATAATATCTGACTTAATATTTAAAAATGTTGTCATCAGACTGACAAAAAACTAGAAACTTGTGTGCAAATTCTAGTGTTTTCATAGACTAAAATCAAGAAAATTAATACAAATAAATAATTACAAAATAAATTCCAGTAGAAGAATCCCTTTTCCAAGTCAATTTTTTTCTCATTCTGAAACCAATATTTGCAGTGATTAATCCATCCATCCATCCATCCATCCATCCATCCATCCATCCATCCATCCATTTTCTGTACACGCTTCTTCCTTTTTTCAGGGTCGCGTGGGTCACTGGTGCCCATATCCAGCAGTCACAGTGCGAGGGGCGGGGTACACCCTGGACAGGTCGCAAGTCCATCACAGGGCCACACATAGAGACAAACAAGACAAACAACCATCACTCTCTCACTCTCACCTAGGGACAATTTATAGTTATAATTAACCTAACATTCACGTTTTTTTGGTCTGTGGGAGGAAGCTGGAGTACCCGGAGAGAACCCATGCATGCACGGAGAGAACATGCACACTCTGCAGTGATTAATGTATGAGTGAAATTTGTTGCTGATTTAATGGCACAAATGCACTAAAAAGTGCAGATACTTTTATTCTGAAATGTTTTTATAATTCATGTGTTTCATTACTGCGATTAAAGTTGTATTTATAAAGCATTTAGTTAATTTACATCTGGCAATGTAACCACAACAACAACACACACACAGACACACACACACAGTGGTTTCACATTTCAGCTGTTGAGGACTCTGCTGTATGAGGCTAAGGTCACATGGTACATTAGAGCACACACCTTGTTTGCCACAGGTGTGACCTCAGTCTGAACGAATTTGTGTGAAACACGAAAAAAGTCTTATGTAGTCAAACTACTCCTTAAAGTACTTGTTTTTTTTTTTAACTCAAGTAAGTGTTACTGTGTAAATGTAACTAGTAGCCACCTCTGGTCTTGGCTGGGGTCTTTGGGGTTTTTTTCAGGTAGTGCAGTTTCAACATTAAAGTAACTGTGTGTGAATGGATAAAATGAGTTCACCAACCAGAATTTACATTTTGTAATTTTCCAAAATACATCAAAATGTTTAAATAGCATTTGAAAGGGGAAGTAAATACATCCCTTTTTAAACTTTTAAGAAGTTCTGTCATTGTTCCTTTTTTAAGGCAGTTAACAATCTGTGTAGGTGATCAAACTATGTGTATTTAAAAGAAATTTAGCTCTTAAATGAGTTCATGTGTTGAGTGTGTCCAGCAATCATTCATGTCTAACCAGACAATGAGTAATCTGTGTGCCAGGCTTAAAAAAGTCTAAAAAGATATGCTCAGTGTGCACTTGAGTTAGTAAAAGCTATACTTTAACCAGAAGCCTAAAGAATCCATGACTCACGTAATTGATTTTATTTTAGTCTTGCTACAATTATATTCCAGTCATTTCCTTTTTTTTAACCAAAGCTGTAAATGTGAGGCCTTTTCAGAAACAGCAGGAAGTGGATCTTTTTTCTTTCTGCTGTGGAGTGGCGATTAAAAATAGGCAGCATTCATTCATTTTTCATATCCACTTCAGCCTGTTCGGGGTCGTGAGGAGGGGCTGGAGCCAGATGTCACCAGGAGAGAGGTGGAGCACCTGCTGGGTAGACTGCTGGCTTGTCACAGAACCAACATGGTGACACACAACCATATGGTCACCTTAGAAATCACAAACATAAAGTCAAGTTCCATGAGATGTAGGGTACTCGGAGAAAACCTTTCAGACTCCACACTCAAAGTCTTCAAACTAAGATTTAAACAGGATGCAATCTTGCTAAAGAAATAGGCATTAAGGTCCTGTTACAGTCCTTCAGGACCACATGATTCTAACTTTAATCTGAGTGATGACTAAAGAGTTTGTCTTTGTTCCCTGAATCAACAGAAACAGAAACACAGTTTCCTTGTCTTGTTGTCGCTTTCATGAGTTAATTTTCCTCCAGAAGGAAAAGACCAGCAAGAACGTCATATAATTTGAAGAAGTACAGCATTGACATCTGTCGACTGTGAAATTAATCAAGCTTGTCTTGCGCCCGAGCCAATCAGCGCCTGTCATGACTCATTCATCGATGTATTTGTAATGCTGATAAAACCCGGGCTGTTGTGTTTATCTTTGTGTACCATTTGGTCGTTCCGTCTTTTTTTCCCTCCTGTTTTGAGAGACACTGTCGGTTTCCAGCATATTGTGTAAGAATTCATCATGCTGTTGTTGTCACAGATTTAGCTGTCACACACTTGTCAAATGCCAAGCAGTCACAAAGAATAGAGGGAACGCTCACACACACGTGCACACAATTTAAACGTGTGTGTGTGTGTGTGTGTGTGTGTGTGTGTGTGTGTGTGTGTGTGTGTGTGCGCGTGTGTGTGGTGTGCGGAGGGGGTCAAATTAGCCAAGTGACTAAAAGATTCCATCTTGTCATTCAAACAGAAGTTGTAAGTCACTTTTTGACATCTCTAATGAGCATCAGAACTGAACACTGCAGAGAGGTCACTATTATTCACTTGAAGAAAATAAACATTTGTGTTTGCAAAGTATAAAATAAGTGTAAAAAGATTTAATTCAAAGGCAAACAACATGAAATGCACATCATTGTACACWGTGTTTATGGTTTAATAAGAGACACCAAGTTTTTTTGTTTGTTTGTTTTTTGGCTTATGTAGAAGTTGGGGGTGGGTGTGTTTATCTAAGTATGGATAATATAATACCAGATTGAGTATTGAATCAATACAGGAACAGATTGATTATTTTGTTTACACTTTATTTGCACTACTGGCATTTTCTGTAAAGTTTCCAAATGGTTTTAAGTTATCCATTAGTCCTTTACACTGTGCCCAAAGTTTTTTCTTATTAATGACATTATTATATTTATATATTTATTAAATAGTTGATTCTTTTTTCATTTTGCACTACTTTTTTCTAAACATTGTGTGTTGAAGACAGCAATAAAGGAATTTTCTTATTTTTACACAGTTACATCATTTTATTTTGTTGCAATTAGTTAATACAAAACAAATTTATTTGCCTAAAATCTGTGTCCTGGGTTTTATCATAACTAACTAAAAGAAAAATCGTATAATTATTAAATGAACATGATAAGTAAGGCTATACTGGAAATACTCCTGTATTTAAGTGGATTGGTACCAACGTTCCTACTGCCCACCCTTAATAGAAATGTATTYAAGACATTTTTGCAAGCTGGTGCTTTTACAGTAATAGTTGCAATTTAATAATTGCACTCCTAAAAGATGTGTCTCTCTTACAACTGTTAATTTTTTACATTTATGACAGCCATTCTAATGCAGTGACTGTTGATTTCCAACACAAACACATCTTATTCTGCTTGATAAGAAATCACTTGAATCAAATCTTATTTAACAAGAAAAAGTGTAAAAAATAACTACTGCTGTGATCATCGTTAACCTCTTAAAACAGGACCAGCTGGATTGCAAAAACTAACACATCAAAAGTAATTGGATTAAACATTTTTAAAATAGTTTAAAAAACAGTTTTGAGAGAGAAAAGTGTTCAGTTTTGACAAACTTGAGGACCTTGTAATTGTTTATGGATTGGTCGAACTCGGAATGCAGACAAGTATCTCAAAAATAAACTTGTTCATTATAAAGGGGGAAGAATCAAAAAAGCTGTCATGGCAGCCAAACTCTATCTACAGATGAACAAATGCAAAGAAACAAGAACCACTCAGAGCTGGAGGAGACACTATAGGATGATCAAGATGGCATGAGTAATGCTCAATGCTCCACTGAGGGAGAAACAGAGTGATGGAATAAAAAGATGGCAACTGATGAACCCAAGGAGAAACACCTGGTWTGAAGACAGCAGAGAACAATAAGGAGGAGGATGGATAGTCATCAAAAAGATGAATTTCATTTATTTATTTTAAAAGTGTATTTCATCAAAGCCAGCAAACACCATAAATCTCAAGTGACTTTTTTAGTTAGACAATATTTTATTTCAAGTAATTAAAATAAACTGCATATTTAGCAGTTGTTTTGATTAAATTACATTTACTGGGACATTTTATTATATGAAGACRTTAGCTGTTTCATTACCTGAAGTGTTTTATTTTTCAGCAGCCAGAGAAATTGTGTCCTACAGATGAAGCAGGAGCGTGTTAGTTCGTCTCCTGCTCAGTTGGAGAAAAATCTAAGGTGGTCAAATTGATTGTGCAAAGAATAAGCATGGAGTGCATCCACAAWGATGTGTGTATTTATAACCCTTTGTGTTGGAGAGCTGTACAAGCTCGGTGATCATTATCACCGTGCAGAACAGGGGCTGTGGTTAAGGATGAGTGCTGCTGTAAGCTGTGAACACCCCTCCCCTCCACCCCAACACACACACTTTCTCACTCACAGTTTGTGGTCCTGAATTAAATTTGTGCCTATCTATAATGACTAYTGTTTTGAAATCTGTCATTTTATTCTCCTGTAAAATACATGTGTACTTTTTCCTTTTTTCTTTTTTTCCTTTTTGCCTGTTGCCAACTTTCAGAAACAGGGTTAATGTTAGACATTACAATTCTCTGGTTACAGATTTACTTTGGAAACCAGAACTTCTTGGTAAYGTATAGGAAAAGATATTGCTAAGATTCTGAATGTTAGTTAGCTTTGAGTCCCCTCTTCAAATGGAATGATCACCTGTTTGCTTGTCTTCACTCTCAAATATGTTATGTGTATAAAAGCTAGCAACTAAGTGAAATAGGGTCATCCCTGGTACATTCTGTATGTTCCCCCTGGTACACCCCTATCCCTACATTCCATGGTACCTATGTTCTTGGATCCTTATGTTCCCCCATGCAATGCCTGCAACGTAATTCAGTTTTTTTTTTTTCATTTATTTTAAGACATTTGAATGTGGGAGACAGACAACCATCTTTTATGACTTTTCTTACAAACACTGGGAGAACATTGGTGCCTGGGAACACAAGCCAGTTTGCCACAGTCTCCGCCTTCTTTGGCTCCTTCCCATACCACAAAAGTTAAGGGTCTTGCCACTGCTTCCATCCCCCTTGGACCCAATATGAGGGACCACATATAATTATCAGGGAACAAAGGTACCAGGTAACATTAGACAATATTCAGACTAACAGATGGCCAAGCTGCTAATAGAGCTCTCCAAGGGCCACACTTTACATCATTACTGGCTTGGTTAGTGTGTCGAAGCAGTCAACCAACTGGAGAGAGACAACAGTGTTACTGTCCAATGGGAGCCAGGACATACTGGCATTAGTGTTGGGCGGTATACCGTTTTGTACAGAATACCAGTTTTTATTTTTGTTATGATATGAATTTTTTGAAAACCGGACATTCCGGTTTAAATAGCGGAACGTTTCATCGCGGCCGCCAGTGAACTGTTGTTTCCCGGGGGACATTTTTCCTTGCTGCACCGCTATGTGTGTTAGCATGCTAATGTTTGGAGCGGCTAGTTGCAGCCACAGGTGGTGATTCCGCTGCTTATATTGACTGATGTTTAAAAAAAACATCCCGTTTTCACCATAGCTGAATGTAGTAAACACCTCTTCAATGACATGCACAGTTAGC
>NW_013952405.1:7793290-7795232 GCF_001266775.1 Austrofundulus limnaeus
TCTCCAACCACCAATCAGAGAAGAACAGACACAGAGGAGGGAAACAGCGACACAGACAGAGGTACAGTAAAAGAAAAAAGTCAATAAGCAGGGTTTGTACATTTTATCAGCTGAGCTGTGATGAAAAGAAAAATACCATCAAATACCATGAAACCAGTGAAAATATTGAAAATACCGTGATATAAAATTTTGACCATATYGCCCAGCTCTAACTGGCATTAATGATAATGAGATACTTGACCACTTTACAAAAGCTGGCAGTCTGGCCCACTTTGAAAGACCAGATCCTGTTGTAGGTGTTTCAACAACAGTCTGTCACACTGCCCTATGGGTCCGGATTGGACATCAACACTTAATCCAGGGAGTTGATGGACTGTAGACAGGCACGGGAACTGAACTAGACACTGCATAGCGGTAACATAATGACCCCCGCATGCACAAATGCACCAGAACTCAGAAGTCTTTATTCCTAATAAATGTCATCCTACCAGATGCATCCCAAAATTGTAGTGGTTTGGGTGGGTTTATTTGGGGGTGGGGTGGGGGAGGGGCTTTGTTTGACCTGATGGATAGCCCCTCATCAGAGCTAAACAACAAAAGAAATCTGAAGCTCCTATGTTTAATAGTTTTTGAGCTGTAACCATTTTTGTATGTCCAGATACAACTTTTTCAGATAAACTGGGGTCGGGGGGAGTGGGTGGGCACTGATTAGTGGGCCTGATGGATAGAGCTTCATCAGAGCTAAACAACAAAAGAAATCTGAAATTCCAATGTTTAATAGTTTTTTTAAGCTATAACCATACTCCTTTTTCAGATAAATTGGGGGCCTGGGCAGGGCACTGTTTGGTGGGCCTGATGGATAGAGCTTCATCAGAGCTAAACCAAAAAGAAATCTGAAGCTTCTATGTTGAACAGTTTCTGAGTTATAAGCATTTGTGCATGTCCAGACACCCCCTCTTTGAAAGGAGCCCCCTCCTCACATATGAGGTCTATTGTAAAACAGTTGGCTGGCGCAGTGTAGGTCAGACTCTTCTACAGTCCTGCCAAATTTCATGTTGATTGGTGCAGCCATTTTTGTGCTACGGTTGACCAAAAATCTCCTGAGAAAAAAGAAACCGTACGAAAASAATATGACTCCCACTTACGCTTCGTGTAAGGGGGTCATAATAATCTTAGGTTTGGGAAAGCTCTCATCACCCTGACAAGGAAAAATCTAAGTACACTGGTCGGGATTCTAACTAAGTACAATCTGCTCAACCGCCACAAAAGGGTGATGGGACTCCATGACAATGGTCTGTGTGCTGCCTGTAGCATTGAATTAGAGACCTCTCTGCACTACATACAAATAAATCTTGGGGACCCCTTTATGGATCCCGAGAAGCTCAGAACACAGAGTGTTTCTAATCTGTGTCCTTCATCTGAGGAACACAAAGATTTTAATAAAACTCAGTGTCTTTTTGGGGTGAGCAAAGGGTTCATCATCCATTCCCACTCAGCTTAAACCAAGGTACCAGATAACATAAGTACCAGGTAACATAGGTACTAGGATATCCAGGTGGTACATAGATGACGACCTGCCAGAAATTTACTGGGGGACCTGACTAAACAATGTGGAATAGTTTGTATAATACACTAAAAGTGAGACTCCATTATAATTGTTGTTTTTATTAAAGAACACATAACCTAATCAAACTAATTGAATCACCTAAATTAAAACCTGTACTTGTACTGTAAACAAATCCTATTTTGACATATGAAATAACACTGCATGAAACACCAAATCAAACCATATTTATGAACTTACTCAACAATATACAGTCATCATTTACGCTCCACTGAATTGGACTTGGTGAGGAACAGAAAACTTATATTTGAAACTATGGTTGTTTAATAACTTTATCTAATTTTTAGTTTTTAGATTTTATTTTCACTAAGTTAAAAC
>NW_013952405.1:7795510-7802681 GCF_001266775.1 Austrofundulus limnaeus
TATATATATATATATAATCAAAGCTACACTTTAGCTGTAAAATGTTTTTAAATATTCCTGCTGTGAAAAGACCAACAAAAGTTCACGTTCTTTTTCTTGCACAGTACTTAGAGAATATTTTTGAAATGTTACTGTGTTCTAACACTATATGCACAGCTCACATATGTTGCAGTGTTTCACTTATACCTACTTAGGAAGGTGAGCACAAGTTGTACTTTTTAAAATGTGTGCCATTCAGAATTATTTCAAATTATTTAAATTAATTTAATTTGGGCCCTGTGACAGACTTGCAACCTGTCCAGGGTGTACCCCACCCCTTGATAATGGATGGATGAATTTAAATGGGAATTTTTTATGTTTGAACCAAGTCTTTGTCTTAATGCATTTTAGGCCAAATTTGCCATCTAGCACCAGGGAAAGCAGATTTTTGATGCGTTTTAAACAAGGATTTGCTGTAAGATACGATGCTTTTAAAGTTAACCAGGTAGTTTCCAAGACCTAAACCTAAACCTAACCACAAACGTGATGTGGAACCACAGATTTAAATGCTTAAACCTAAAGGGAACGTGAAGTTATGAGTCTTATTGAAAAATACAGTATAACCTAAAAAATGGGTTAATTTTGTCCATTTGCTTCGATTGGTTAACAAAATACACCATTACATTTCTTTATTTGAAATTGGATTGTCTTTTTTTCAACCTTCAGCTGTGTCTCCACTGTGCTACCTTCATCTTTGTTTGATTTATAGAGTTTAATGGTGTCCTCCCATTGCGGTTTGCTGTTTCTCATCTTCTATCTGCTCCAGAATCTTTTTTTTCCCAACTGTTTTACAGATGGTCTTGGTCCACTCTTCACTTTCATGCATGCCTCCTCTTGTACCGTCTTCACCCCCTCTCCATCTGTCTTCTCCTATTCTACAGTTCGGCGTGTTTACTTGTTCCATGTACACACATGGCTTGTGGTCTGTTGGTCGGCAGTCCTAAAACAAATGTATCATCAGAACTCTGAGGACTGACCCAGAGCGCCCCCCTGAAGCCATCYTCTGTTTAACTCTTTTTGTGCTGTATTTTTCAACTGCAGCCTAAATGAGAGGACGCTGAAAGAGATGTACCTTTTCTCCTAATAAGCTGGCACCATTTCTCGAGGTCAGGATAAAATAGCTGTTTGTTAAAATACAACAGGGAGAAAAGGCAGTGGCTCTGCAGAGCAGCCGGTGTAAAACTAGAGTTGTAAAAAGTTATGTTAGGTTAAAATGGACGTTTTGTTTTTCTGTTATTTCACATATTCGAATAAAAGTTCTGGAGAAGAGATGTTTTGTTTTTGTGTTTATTTTATTTTATTTTTTGTATCAGTGTTGCATTTTTTATATTAATGGATTTGCAGCAAAAAGTATTTAAATCAGATGTGTAACAAATGTACAAACACAYAATCCTAAGTTAGCAGGTCTATCTGTACTTTCAACTATTTTTTGTTATAATTCTTTCTTTCCTTGTTGTTCTTTTACTGTCACTTTTACTTCCAGTCCCTGTTTTAGTTCAAGTACACTTTAGTTAATTATAGATATGTTATATCTGATTATACAATATCTAACTGGTTTTGATCATGTGATATCATCTCTTTTCACATAAACACACACATCAGTGGTAGATATAGGATTTTTCTGAGTATGGGGCCATAAAGGGGCCACAGTACTCATAGAGGGGCCATTTATATGTTCAACATCCTTTCACACAAGTCTTCAGTTTTGGTAAAGTGCATGGTTTCTTCTTCATGTAACTGATCATGGCACACCACCGGGTAAAACAAAAGCCACTACACATTAAGGATGGAGTTTTGTTTTAAATGTTCAAACAAAGTAAATCATACCAGAGAGAGAGAGAGATGTAGAGCAGGAAGGTGCATCTGCCTGTGCAAGTGAGGATGGTGAGGCAAAAGAGAGCAGCAGAGAAAAAGAGAGGGAAGAAAAAAGTAAGCTGGGACCCAAATAGAACTGAAATGGCCAAGTCGCACAGAACCAGTGTCTTGTCTCACACCCCACAACCCCAGTAACGCCACTAGTGTTTGGACGTGGAACTGCAGCCACTCTCATTGCTCTCGGGCTAAGGACAGATGAGTGACAGGACAGAGCACTTCAGGGGACCAATCAGATCTCAGCTGAGGCCAATGCCCCTGTGACCCTGCCCCTAGAACCGCCCCTGACACACATAACAATCATAAATTGACTGGTAGCCCGGTTGGCTGTGTTCTAATATGGTCGAACAACGTTTTTGCATTGGGGGAGGGGGATGGGGTTCAGGGCTAATGTGTGGATTGAGAGTGACTTAGATTTAAAGCTCATGGTTTGGCCACAGAAATGACTGGAAATGCATGGAAGTCAATACACAGTCCTAATGGGGATAGAAATACAAACGTGTGTGTTCCAGCAAATACACTACCATGTAAGGTCTATTTCAAATGCTGTTTTTGGGTGGGGTTGTTAGGTTTAGGGTAAGAGTTCGGATTAGACTATTGAAATGAGTGAAAATGAATGGAAGACAAGATAGTAAGACAAGATATGCAGGCATTTGTGTGTGTGTGTTGGTGTGTGTGTGGTTAAGCTTTTTGTCTTCTCCCGTCTTTACTCCAGCAGCTGCAGTGTTCACATCTTCAATCATCTATCTCACCACCCCTGGTTCTCATCCAACTTAACACTGATCAGTGTTATTTTTCTTGGATTTTTCTCTCCTTTTACCTTGATCATAGTATTTACCAGTCAGGTAACACCCSCMCCCCCCCCCCCATACACACGCACAGACCCAAACACTCATAGAGGTTCTTGTTGATCATGGTTTTGAAACACATGCTGTCTCCTGTGTCTCAGATTTGGCCAATCAGTCTGTAAATAAATCTGTCATAACAACTGATCCAACCAGTTTTTTTTTTTTACTCTGTAAATTTCAGGGGAAACCTAAGAGGCTGATGGATTCAGTCATTTTCTGTGGTATTAACATGTTCCCTTTTCACTTTTCTTGGTCCAGCACTATTAAATGTGGTGACAAAGTGTTATTGTTCAGTTTGCGAGAGTTTAATTACCTTAATGACAAATTAGTTTGTTTAACTGTTATGTGTTTGTATTACAGTTCTCTCTTGTAAATCTGTCTCAATAAGACTACCTGACTAAATAAAGGTAAATAAAATGCAT
The DNA here is from genome assembly GCF_001266775.1 of Austrofundulus limnaeus. NCBI lineage: Eukaryota > Metazoa > Chordata > Actinopteri > Cyprinodontiformes > Rivulidae > Austrofundulus > Austrofundulus limnaeus. The sequence continues at coordinate 7,798,692 of NW_013952405.1, forward strand.
TGTTAGTATTTAGTTTAGCCAGACTGCCCAACAATACAGTTCTGGTGAACAAGCTTCAGGTTGTAGATTGGTTGGTTGTCTTCAAATCAAGATATCAGTACAGAAGAAGGAGTCTTGTGACAACCCACACAGTTATCTAACACTGTTTATTTTCTAATCAGCTGTGGAATAGTAGTAGTGGGTTAAAGTGAGAATTTTTATGTCCAACAGGCAGTAATATCAACTTAATACTATTAGCATCYTTACACGTGTTTTAGAATATACATTTATTTATTTATGGGAGATCATGACTAATGAAGTTTTTACCCCTAAAAGGCAATAAAATAAACCTTTGGATAATCTGATTTTTTTCATAATAACAACAGGAAGTGATTGGATTATTTCCAATCACGGATCAGCTTGTGTAAACATGACTCAGTTTTTCTCCCATCCTCTCATTTCAGCCTTTTCCACTGCTCACACTGAAAGTGTTTGTCTTCACTGCTCCCTTTTTTATTATTCAGCACCATTCACCATAATAACTGAAATCTAACATAGAAACAAACTATTTATTTGGGCGTCTTAGGAAGGAGCAATGTAAATTTAAAATATGTATTATAACATTCAATAAAAAATGCATTGAAATGGATGCAAAATTCCATAAACTATAAATATGTTGCTTGCTATTAGCAAAAATAACTCATGTAATTGCCTTTATAAGATCAGAAGCCAACACAGTTCAACCAGAATAAAAATCCAAACAAATTAGTAGAAACTGTTTTTATTTATTCAGATGATTAGGGCTGAGGAAATAAAGGTATAACACGTTATATGCATACACTAAAAAGACTTTATAAGTGTTCTCTTTGGCTGATATAAGTACATTTTCAGATACTTTGAGGGTCAGAAACATAGTTGTCCATTTCTGTTTTCATTATGATGCATAATTTAATAAATAGCTTAGAATTAAAACCTGCGTAAGTCTCCCTTTTCTGTTAGGTAAAAGGGTTATCAAACAGTCTGATTTCTCGAAATGTGTGATGTAAAGTCATGTTACGTGTCATTATTACATGCTTCTGCTTGTCATTGTGTTCTATAAACTGAAGAGGAATGAAAGTACTGTAAGTAATGTGAATAATCTGTGTATGTCTCATTCTTTGGTTCATTTACTTCAAAATAAAGCTAGAAAAAAGTATTAATTGTTGGAATTTTTGAGTTTTAAAACTAATTTAGAAAAAGGACAATTGCAACATTAGCTTTCATGATTTTAGCAAAAAACAGTCTTTATATTTGGTGCACTGTTTTCTGGCAGAACCAGTAATCATGGCCTGAAATCCTGGTTCATTAAAGTTTCACTTCTCACCATGGAGATGGTTCATGCAGTCGACGCATCTCATTGAGAGCTGATGATCTTATCGTGAACAAAATTGCTTTAATATTTCAAGGTATGGAGAATAGGGTTGTCAATCTTTAGGAATGGTTTCTGTTATCAGTCAGTCTTCAAACCACCATAAACTCTTATTCTTTGGTGACTTTTGTCATTTATGGTGTTGTTACATTAAAACAACCATATATTTTATTTTGGATTTAGATAGCGGAARCAAAACTCAAACATTGTGGATTTTTAATTAATTTATTTTACATTTAGGTTTTAAAAAGTTAAAAGGATAGTCAAAATATTTTTTTTCTTTTTTGCTATTTTTATTCTGAAACAGAAAAAAACAAAGAATGAACCATACATGGTATGTACTTTTACAGTATGATCTGATATTCTCGCAGGTTGTACTATTTTGCATCATGTTGGTTTGACTTTTACCTTAAATACTGATTTAGACTTTAGATTTAACATTAAAAAAATATGTCGCAGGYGTTGCTGAAAGTTGTAAGAGAAGCGGAGGAATGGCGAAGCTATAATCTGTATGACATTTTCTGTGACATTTACCTTCAGTTTTCAGCCGTTTCCTAAAGGAGAATTCAACTTCCATCACCGCCTATGTAAGTAATGAAGAGTGAAACCAATTTTTTTTTTACGTTACCTTGCTGTACTTCAACACACACTTCCGCACACACMACTTCAACGTGCACACACACAACAGATAGGGCCGCTAGTTTCTTTGTGATGTGGGACCAATTGTTGCATATCAGCCCAATAATAATGACAGCCAAATAACATCCAGCAGTGAACACATCATAATGAAGGCAGTGCTGCAGAAATGCGTAGGTAGAGCCTCGTGTTTCAGTAAATGGGCCTATGTGTTCTGCTTTTAGACAACACTGAATTCACTATAACATAAAATGAGAGTCTTTTTTTTATTTTTACATCAGTTAAAGAGGGAAGTCATTCCAGGCAAACTGATGTTAGAAAAAATTACAATGAAACCGACACTTCAGAACTTTTTATCAGGCTTTCTTTTTTTAGAGAATAAACAAGATGCTCCGTGTTCAGCCACCGATTGKTTCTGCTAGATCGACAAGCTGAGTTGTTTTAATGAACTGACCAGCTTGTTGTTTCACTGAGAAAAATAATGTAACACTGACTCAACTTTTAAAAAAATGGCAATATCTCCTAACATCTTGCAACATCTTGCATATAATTTACACATATTATCTGTTGCGTCAAAAACATCATCACTGGCCTTTTCCATTATGTCGGCTGGCAGTGAGAGGGTAAACTGCCTGCTGAGAAAACTGCTGAGCAGAATAATCTATCTACTGAAGAGAAAGCTCTTATTATTACATTGTCAGAGTCATTCTGAGTGGTGAACCTGTGCATCAGATGGCTGTCAGAAAGAAGTGAGGAGCGAGCGTTTTGTGTGTCGGTGTAGATGGTTTGTGCTCCTGGAGATTGCCCCTCGGCAGAACCCTAATTGGAGCAAGAATCAGTGTGTTCCATCCAGAGGGCTCGGTTTGGAGAGGTCCACAAAAATCAGATAAGTGTGCAAGGCCTCATTATACTGGGGCCAATTAAAAGTGACAGTCACACCACGCAACATGTCTGTTTGTGTGTGAGCGTATGTGTGTCGCATATACACAATTAACATTATTTTGCTTTATTTTTATGTTTTTTCAAATGTGTTCTGATTGTTTCAAATCTAATAATTTTACAATTTCTGCTTTTACTGCTGTTTTTTCCACAACTCTGTTCTTTTATTCTAGTAACCATGCTATTAAAATTTGTTTAGATTTTTTTTAATTAGGAACACAATGTTTTAGTAGTGTGTAGGTGGGAGGTTTGGTTCTTGTCTGATTCTTCTTTGTTTTTACTCACTGTAACACTTTGTAGGAAAAATGCTCCATGAGTAAAGCCTGGTAAAGCCTGATCTGCTGCATACATAAAGCCCGGATTAACTGTGGATGACATCGGTGAGCACAATGTTGTTGAGAAAGTTGATTATTGTTTTTTGTCTGACAATGTTTGACCTGCAGAGACACTTAAAAGGAGGGCTTTTTCCAATGTCTCATGACAAACTTCATTCTTTACTATTTCTTGTGAAACCTGCTGAAGAGATTTTGCATAAACCAAAGAAGAACCCACAAAATTTAAGTGTGATCAGGGCTAACATTTTATAAAATTGAAAGTTGCAGTATTAGACAATGACACTCTCTGAATGCACACTTAGGAAAAACATTACATTAAAACATACATCTTATTTATTTTAACTCATGATAAATTACACATAAGCTATTGCACAAAAATGAAACAAACAATGAATCAGCTGGATGAAGAGCAAAATAAATAAATAAAAGCGTGTACAGAAAATGGATGGATGGATGGATGGATACAAATAAAAAATATTAAAATAAAACTAAAAAACTCAAAAATAGACTCATCTCCAAAAGCAATCAAACATGTACTAAGTGTATTTATTAAATAAATGAAAATAATAAAACAGCATTAYGATGTCATGTAGTGTTTTAATTTTTGTGCATAAATTTTGTTCTTCTGTTACTGAGAATCAAATTTCTTCATGACTCGGGTTAAAGTCAGGGATGTTTTAACCAGATTCTTCT
>NW_013952405.1:7803064-7810883 GCF_001266775.1 Austrofundulus limnaeus
CACCACTGCAGCTCCTGAACTAGATCAGACTTCTTGGTCCTGTTCAGCACTGGGTGAGCCTCCATGATGTTCAGTGCTGCTTCAGAGAACTGTCCTGCAGGAACCTGACTGCCTGCAGCAGTGTAGCTTTGATCAGATGTTTTGTGAATGGCTCAGGATGGTGTCACAAACCTAAAACAATAAATGCACAAATTCAATTCAATATGAAGATGGCTACAAGTGAGCTTTCCAATATATATACAGAGAACAATTAATGCTATTTTAAAAGCAACAAATTGTTGCACCTCTAAGGTAAACTATTAATTATATTTTCATTTTAAAATGTATTCATTTTATTAAAAAACAAAACAAACTATGCACAACAGAAGAAAATATATAAATAAAATGAAAGGTAGCAGAAAGAAGAAAAATATCTTCTAATATCTGCCCCTTTTCAAGAATAAATTCAAACAATGGTAATTTACAAAAAACAAAACTAAACAGAAACATAAAAAATATGTTTATATTATATTAAGTTGTGTTCCCTATTATTTATATTATATGCTGCTCAAAAATAAAGGGAACACCAACACAATCTAACTACACCACGTTCTTGCTCAATTTTTATTATGTCCGGCTCATCCGGTCCAAGCTACTTCACTTTAAGTTTCTCCTCATACGTTCTGCTTTGAAAGGGTTTAGATATAAGAGACTGTTGTTTTCTCTTTCATTTATTGGACTAAAATACTGTGGAGTTAGAAACAGATCACTGCCTGTGGTTGAATCATGCAACTCTAATGGTTCATCACTAATCTCTAATTGACCGCAGTCTACTTAGGAAAGGTTAGCTTCAGTGGACCTCATTATTGCTGTTATTTTGATCATTTATTCAGTTATTTATAGATTTAGATACTAAAGCTCAAAATTGTGTTMCGTCTTTAAGCACACATAAAAGAAAACACATTAGCAGTTTATATTGAATTATTTAATTTTAGATGTTTTTTGAAAATGCTTCATCACGCTGGACAGCAAACTGACTGAAGACCCCAACAGCTGACAGCGGATCTACACAGTGCCAGAGTCATGAGACAGGCTTGGAAGACCTCTAAGGACTCAGACCACCTGGTACAACATATTTTTTTAAACTGCCTTCTGGCCAAAGGTTCTTTACTGTCAGAAAAAAAAAAAAAAAAAACAGAAGTCACAAAAACTATTTTCCCCCCACAGAAAAAATTCCTGTAAATTTGATGAAAGGAGTGACTGATTGAAAAGCAATAGCCAAATGGCAAAAAGTGCAGCTAAAACTGGCAAAAACAGTTGCTGAATGCTAAAACCAACCAAACAATAGCTAAAGACTAAAGCCTGCAAAAAAAATGCTAAAAATGAAGTGAATTTCAAAACGCAGTTTTTTAAAGGATTTGAAGAGTTCTATTAGTTTTGATGAAAATGTTTTTAAAAATGATTTAAATTAATAAAAGTTACAAAAACAAAAAGTAACTAATGTCCTGATATATTAATAATCAAAATACATATGGTGAGGTAGTTCCAGTCTCAAAAACTTGTGGAAGAACCAATAAATAAATAAACAATAGTGTGAATGCTGAGTCTGCATCATAATGGTGTCGCCAATAAAAAAAAAGACTAAAGGGATGAATTAAAACTTTAAAATTGTCTCTGTGTTTAATTCCCAGTATAAATCATTTTATGCATCATTAAAAAGCTTTAGTCTTTCACATTTCGTTGAAACATCTGGACTCCCGGTCGTTAAAAACCAAGCACAGGGCGAACTTGCTCCTCACTGGCTCACCACCCAGAGCATCTTGATGTGCAGCATCACCTCCTGGGATGGCAGCTGCAGCACCTCTGACACACTTTGTAGTGTGTGATGGTGTGCTGAAAATCAACAAGTTTCTTTTTGGCTTTGTGGCATCCATGACAAAAGATGAAGGAATGAAAGCCTCAGCGTTGTGATAAAAAAATCTACTTACCAAGAGTAAGTAAAATTTTGAATTTAAAGTAAGACATCAACAAGTAGAACGAAGCTCAAATCAATAAAACTGTTCATGGACTCAATCCAACTCATGAACTTTCTGATCTTCTGCCATCTGGCAAGAAACATTTGAGCAAATCCATCCAGAATGTGCAACAGTTTCTTCCCATCGGCTATAAGACTGATAAACAGGATTTAATCTCTGACTCCATCATGTTTGATCAGGCAATAATGTTTTTAAATGTTTAAAATCATTTATTGCATTTCGTTTTTATATCCTAGCTCAGTTTTTATATTGTTCGAGATTTTAGATCTGCTGAAGTCTCATTGCAGCTGTTTTCATGTGGTCTTAATGATACAATGTGCTTTTTTATTTTAGACATTTTGTTTTGATTTATGCTCTACACAATGGGTGAAATGAAATTCAGCTAAATGTTTTAAATTTCAAAACATGAATGTGAACTTTTTTGTTTGTTTTTGAAACATTCACTTGTTAACTCACTCACTACATAATGGTCACTGTAGACCAGGGGTGTCCAAACTACGGCCCGCGGGCCAACTGCGGCTCACGGTGCCGTTTTTATTGGCCCGCAGCAAATTCTGAAAATATAACTGAATATGGCCCACACAAGAATTTAAAGCTCAACTCTGTTGCACTTCTCAGTTTCAACACTGGATGGAGCTAGCCAAAGAAACAAAATTATAGAGAAGAAGAGAAGAAGAACTTTTTTGTGACTGCGACACTCTGTTTGAGTCTTCTGAAATGGCGGTGCCGAAGAAACGAAAAATAGCAAGTGAGTGCAGGAGATTTCAAACACGGTGGGAAAATGAGTATTTTTTTCAAAGAAATCAACTGAAAGTGTGTATGTTTGATTTGCAATGAAGATGTAGCTGTGATGAAAGAATATAATGTCCGTCGGCATTATGAGACCAAAYATCAGAGCTACACCTCGTACACTGGTGCCGAACGAACACAGAAAGTCAAGCAAATGGCAGCTAGCCGGCAAGCTCAACAGCAATTTTTTTTCGTGCTAACAAAATGCAGAAAAATGCCACAACAGCAAGTTATGAAGTCGCTAAACTTATTGCCCAGCAYGGCAAACCRTTTTCAGATGGTGATTTCAKAAAGCAGTGTCTCATCAAAGTCACAGAAATAATGTGCCCAGAAAAAGTGCCTGATTTCAACTGTGTGAGCTTATCCAGAAATACGGTGGTGCGGAGAACTGAGGACTTGTCGGCTAACTTGAAACTTCAGCTGGGAGACAAAGCTTGTGGTTTTGATTTTTACTCGATAGCATGCGATGAGAGCACGGATGCCACAGACACTGCACAACTGTTAATTTTTTTTTGCGGGGAGTAGATGATCATTTTTGCTGTACGGAGGAGCTGCTTGATATGATGAGCCTAAAAGGCACAACGACAGGAAAAGATATTTTTGAAGCTGTGTCAGAGGCAGTTGAAAAGATGGGGCTTAAATGGGACAAACTGTGTGGAGTAATAATGGATGGAGCTCCTGCCATGACGGGCGAGCGCAAAGGAATGGCATCGTTGGTGTGCACCAAGGTAAAATAGAGYGGAGGTGAGGCTGTTAGGATGCACTGTATAATCCACCAAGAAGCACTGTGTGCATGATGTATGAATGTATCTCATTATTACAGTAAAACTGATCCATTTATGCTTTCATTATTTTACAGAAAATGGTGTGAAGGACAGTTAACCAACCCCTCACTTGACCTTAAAACCCCCTCTTCACATAGGTGAGTTAGAATTACACACATTATTGATGTAYCAATATGTCACTTCTARTGTGTGGCCTGGCCCTTTGTTTATTTTTCTGTATTTGGCCCTCACTAAAAAAAGTTTGGGCACCCCTGCTGTAGACGATATAGAAGACTGTATAGTTGACAGCTTTGTGTATTTTTTCTTTTCTTTTTTTTCATTTTGAACACAACTTAAATGCAGCACACTTCATAATTATGCATAATTATGAAGTATTTACAGCCAGGTGTTGCATAAATAAWCACCAACTTGAAACAACAAACTACACGCCTGAATGTGATGATGGACAACATAATTTCACTGGTTTGAGTTGAGAAAATCCAATTAAAATCATCTGTCTCCATTACACTGAAATCAAATRTATTTACACGTAAATGTTAGCCTACACTTTGTTGATTCATCGTATCTTGTCAGACAAACATCGATTGCAGCTATACAAAAACCTTCAATATATCAAAAATATCAGTTATTACAGATGTGCAACTGATAAAAAAATGAGCTGCTTCGCATTATAAAGGTTGAAAGACAGTTTGCTTTAACTCATGATTTATATTCAGACGCAAATGTTTTAAATGTAGTTCAGTGCGATAATGAGCTGTGAATGTTAGCATTAGTTTTGATAAGCCTGCTGTGCAACTCAGACCACAGTGCATGATAGTAAGTTCATCCCTATGTTTCCTAGTACCTGTGTTCTCTACACTCCCTTTCTGGGACACCCATCCTTATATTTACCACTTTCTATGTTCCTCTAATTCTCTATGTACTCTAGATCCATTTGTTCTCTTTTCATATGTCATATGTGTCCCTCAACCTATATTCCCTTTCCAGTTGCCTGTGCCAATGTTTCACCAGTACCGGTGTTCTCAGGCACCCGTGTTCCTCAGATTCCTATGTTCCCTGGATCTCACTAGTGCCAGTGTCGGAATGGTTCCAAGCCATTTCCATTAGGCCAGATTCATGGAACCAGCCCTTTTTTTAAGTAAATACTTTGTTGTGGTTCCAGCCGATCCCAGTTGACACCAAAATGTGACATCAGAACACTGTTTGTCACAGACTGGCTAGTGGGTGGAGTCACTGGTTGCGTCTGAGCTGCCTTTACAACAACTTGAGGCGCCATTTTTTCAATTGTAGCAGCGACATTAGTCATGTTTCCATCCAATTTTAATTCGAATTTTTAGCAAATTTTTTAAATTTCAGAACTTATTCGGCAAATGTGTTTCCATCTCTCATTTTGCGCATTAACTTTTTTTTTCAAAAACCCAAAAACCACCTCCACCAACCACCCAAAACACACCCACTGGAACCAGACTGGAATGTCAATGGAAAAGCACCCGAACTGACCCGTTCTGACACTGACCGTACTGACACTACACTAAGTGTCACTAGTGGAAAAGGGGCCCCTCTGTACATCCAACCTCATGTGTCCTGGTACCAATGTTCCCCAGACCCCTATCTACACCCACCCCCTAGGTACGAATGCCTACTCCCATTTTTCCTCGTGCCCATGTTCCCTGGTGCAATGCCTGCACTGTAATTTATTGGCTTTGTTTTAAAAGGCATTTGAAGAGGGAGCCAAACATTTCATTATTAACCAGGAGATAACATGGGTACCAAGAGAACATAAGTATGGACCCACAATGGTCTATCTCCACAACGTCTTGTACAATTTCTGTACACTACTGTGACATCATGTAATGGTTTTCAAGGTGGATGAAAGTTTTGAGTTAAAATTTCCAACACCCCAACAAAATGTCTCACACATAGGGCACTATATCATATTATAAATTAGTGGACAACTCAAACATAGCCTAAATATATTATCCCCAGGTTTTTAGATATTTTTTATTTTTTTATTTTTTGTCAGATTTTAGCATCTGTTTTAGACTGATGGTGTTTCATGCAGTGGATTTATGCTTGCGGAATGTGGTTTGATCCCTGTGAGTCTGCGTTTATGTCGTTGTACGATTCATCACAGCAGGATCTGGCAGCCACGGACTCAGCAGGCGAGCAGATAGCTCTGAGGTTTTTTTTCATATGGGTTGCTGCTCTCCTCAGTTTGTAGAGGAAGCTTGGCTGTTCATTGGAGCAAATCAGGAAGAAATCTGTTCAAAAAAAGATGACAAAAATGCCAATCCACACTCTCAGCAGTAGCAGGTATTCTGATGCTTCCTGACAGCTTCACTGAGCCTAAATCAACTGGCTGTTAAGACTTTTGACAAAATATCCCAAAGAAATCTAGTCTGAAGGAAAGACTGAAGGTGACACCTGTCATCCGTGCTTAAAAAATCCAGACCCTAAGTCAAATATCTTCCTTGCTACATATGTCTGCTTGGATGATTTCCATCCCCCACGTACAGGTGTACCTGCCCATCCCACTCTTGATGCATTTCAAATTGCTTAATAAAAACTTCACAACTCATTTGAGGGGAGTAGTGCCTGGTTCACAAGGCAAGATTCCTTTAATTTTATTTTAATTTTGGATTTTGATTTTGAAGACCCCACACATGACAGACAAAAATCAAAGATACAACAGGTTTGCTCTTACAGTGTGTGATGTACAGCCACACGGTAAAACACAAACCACCACACACAGAATTCACTCACGAGCATTCAGGTGTCAGATGGGAAATCTCATAAAACCTCTCAAGCTCAAACCTGTGTTCAGAATAAATAAAGATGGTTGATGAGGAAGAAACAATGGTGATAGTTTGTGGACTATTTTTATCAGAGAAAAAACAAAAAGACGTGTCCGATGTCCACCGGGCTTTCTGGTGCACCATGGCAGTTGTTTTGTCTTCTGTATTTTAGATTCCCCTCCGTGTTTCCCTCACCTCATGTTCTGATTGGCTACACATCCCATTCAACAATCTGCAAGCTCCTTTGTCCTTGGGGAACACCACACTTGCTGGGATATCGTGCTAAGACAATCCAACACGTGGAATATCCCCGATTTGAGATCGAAGCAGTCCAGACATCTTTTCGAGCCGACTAGATCACACATAGCACATCACACACAGCAGGAATAGCTTGAGCAAAAATCTTTAGAGCCATCATTGATGATTGACTGATGATGACTTTATTGTCATTGTACAGAGCACAGTGAAATTGTATTTTAGAACACCCGTTCAAGAATAAAGATCATGATAATCAAGGTTTCCTTAAGATTGTCAGAAGGGCAAGACCAGGTCAAAAATCTGTCTAATTATCCTACACATTCTCACTCCCAAGTTGTCACATATTGACGCTTAAGGTAAGGTTCCCTCTGCGTCTTATTTTGACGCATCAGGTACCCCCCTCGCGTCAGTCCTTGAYGCCCGCGGCTTTTCCGGGTTGCGCCACCAGGGGTCTTTGCGTCGGGGGTCTGAGGTTAACATGAGGGATCAGGATTAATGGTTAAATTTAGGTACTGGGATCAGGGGTAGGATGTCCATGGTGAATATTAGGTCATTTTAGGCATCAAAACATGTTCACGTGAATTTCGTACATTTTCTAAAAATGGTTAATTTTAGCTACTACGGTCAGGGACAGTATGTCTAAAGTGAACAAAGGCAATTTCAGGCTTTGGAACGGTCGTTTCTGCGCATTTTATACACTTTCTGAAAATATGACAACAGCTTCCGCCCCATCTCGTCAGTAACTGACGTGACGGGGGTACCCTGCGCGTCAAAATCGGACGTAGAGGGAACCTTGCCAAAGCGTCACTATGTGACGACTTGGGAGTGAGAATGGGTTGAATTATCCCACCAGGTGGACCTAGTATTACACGTCTCATGAAGACCAGGCAACAGTAAGTGTTGCTTTAAACAGTCATTGTGGTGCGCCAATTCCAAACAGATTGTAAAATAAATAAAAGAAGATAATCAAGTCAATCATTGTTTTCTAAGTTGACCAGCATACCACACTCAGACATGAGTGAAATGGTCATTTTTAAATCGCATTACAACGTTGATTTAGATCCTGCACAACACTGACTGCTCCAAGTCACTCCTACGAGATGGCTGCTCATATCATGACAGATCCACCTCCATGTTTAACACCTGACAAAAAGACTGTGGGTTGACTACATTTTAT
>NW_013952405.1:7811313-7813656 GCF_001266775.1 Austrofundulus limnaeus
GGGTAATCTCGAAACAGAAACTACCCTTAATGAAAAACAAAGACAATTTATCACTATCTGTTACTTTTATTTGACCAGTCTTTTTGGCATCAGAGAGGTTTCCCTGTGTTGATTTAAGAGGGCATAGTTCTTAATAAAAACTAACAAATGCTTTGATCAGCCATGTAATAATTTACTTTTTTGTGAGTCACCTTTCAGCAGCAAGTGATAATAAATGATGAGGAAAATAATATCACATTTAGTCTAGTAAAAAAGTCAATGAAAATTATATATTTTTGTTTGTTTACGTTGTATATGCTACCAGCTTCTTTTGTTTTTGATTTGTTGAAAACAACAAAAAAGAGTTTATCAAGGATTTATATTTTTGAAAATGGTAAAAAAAAATTGTCAACATTTGGTAAATTGTGTCAAACAGGAATAAATGGTAAACAGGAATACCATAAATATTCTACTTTTGTATTTTTGAAAGTAAAAGCCTTAATTGGAACTATTCATAGAGAAGGAATATCTGCATAGGGAAAATTATTTTTTAATTTAGTATTTGCAGAAGCATTTCATATTTTTAAACATTTCTTTATGACTTTTTCTATTTTTTTTTTTCAACTAATCTTTCAGCAGAAAGTAGATGATCTCACAGTGGTGGATGAAAAGATATCGCTTTTCTCTGAAAAGTGACTTTTCTGCAGGAATTAAGCACCTCATTTGATGTGCCGTTTCTACACCAGCGGGAAACCTGTTCCAGAGTTTGGATCTAAAGGAGGAAGCTGTGTTACAGGTCTTTGTCGGAGTTTGGAGCAGTAAAAACAGCAGGACGTACTGATCTAAAGGCTCCATGTGGGACACGCTCTGGCAGTATATCAAAGTCAGCAGCACGGCTGTGGCAGCCAGATTTATGGGTAAACTGGGATTTGAAAAAAGAAAAAAATATATGCAAAACAAAACTGAAAAGACATGTAGGGACTTTGAACATGATTTCTTTGTTACTACAAGGTCTAGCGACTGCTGTTAAAACTTAAAGTGAAGCGGTTCCATTCATCCCTTTTCTTTACCTTTTTCTCTATTCCAAGTCACAACTTGTTTGTGGAAGGCAGCAGGATGTTCTGGCAAAATAATTATAAAATAAAGTCATACTTTGGTGTCTTTTTGATCCAATCTGAACTGTAATCAATAACCTATAGGCTGCGTTAAACTGAAAGTTTAATAAGCTTTGAAAAGTTTTTTTCTTAAGAGGTGATCAAAAAATTTTATTTAAAAAAAGTTGGAAAATTTTGTATTTGTTTCAATAATTTCGTCCAGACTTTATGCAAAATCAGAAATAAACATAATATATCATAGAACATATGGGTGAATGCAAAACAAAATGGTAAAAACTTAAACCTTTCAAAGTATTGATTACATGGTGCATTTGCTTGCCACAGTTTCATCTCCCTTCGTTGCTGCTGTCTGGACCACGTCCTTTCTTGTTGACACAGCAGGTTCATCAGCCAGGCAGGTGTTTTCTCCTGAGCAGTATGAATGATGTTTTGCACTGTGTGGAGTTTAGAAAATGTCAAACTGGTTAGCCAAATGTGGCTAACCACAATATTTAGGTGAGTCTTGAAAGAAGTGCATGCTACTTTAAAGCCAGTATTGACCATAAATAACATCTCCCATAATGTTTGTTTTCCCTGCAAAATGAAGGCATCCGAACACAGGTCCAAAGAGCTGGCAAAATTTGCTGAGTAGAATCTTCATTTAGCTGGATTTTTGCTTGCTATTTTTGCTGTTGCCCAGTTGTGCTGGGAAGTGGGAATTTCTCACTTACAAGTCGTTAACCATAACTGGAATGCCCCTCCAGTGGGATTTTCCTGTTGGAAAGTGGAAGCATTCAGGATTTAAGATGACAGCTATTCACCATAACTCATCAGTGAGTAATTTCACATTTAGTCAGTTATACACATAGTACTTTTCAGTGTTTAAACATGTCCAGAAAATACCAAGAAGAATTCAGTTATTGTTTGTTAATGGAGCTTAGATGTAGCAATGAGACAAGGAACCTGACTTTTCCTGTTTAGTCTAAATTAAACATAAAACGTGGAAGTTAATAATAATAATAATGCATTAGTCTTATATGGCACTTTTTGAGACCTTCAAAGACGCTTTTACAATTTTTCATGCATCATTCATTCACACACACATTCCAACCCATTCTCACTCCCGAGTCGTCACATATTGACGTTTTTCAAAGGTMCCTTTGCRTYCRATTTTGACGCATCAGGTACCCCCCTTGCGTCATATTTTGACGGGATGGGGCGGAATCTGTTGTCGTAATTTTTCAAAGTGTAGAAAATGCACAAATAGTAC
>NW_013952405.1:7814316-7818632 GCF_001266775.1 Austrofundulus limnaeus
CCATTTATCCTGATCCCTAATGTTAACCTCAGACCCCCGACCCAAAGACCCCTGGTGGCGCAACCCGGAAAAGCCGCGGGCGGCAAGGACTGACGCGAGGGGGGTACCTGATGCGTCAAAATTGGACGCAAAGGGACCTTTGAAAAACGTCAATATGTGACGACTCGGGAGTGAGAATGTGTTGCACATTCACACACTGATGACGGTAAGTTACATTGTAGCCACAGCTGCCCTGGGGTACACTGACAGAGGCTGCCATACACAGGCGCCACCGGACCCTCTGACCACCATCAGTAGACAAGGTGGGTGAAGTGTCTTGCCCAAGGACACACAACAACTGAAATGGCTGGAGTGGGGATCAAACCCACGACCTTCCGGTTCCAGGACGACTCCCCTAACCACTCCGCCACAGCCGCCGAAGTTAATTGCAACAGGCCCTTTGAGGGCCACCACAGTGCTTATGTGGCCATCGATGAAAATAAGTTTGACACCCATGGGTTAAAAGTTATTTTCTTTTTCTGTTTTCATTCTGCCATGACTCCTAACGAAATGCACCTAAAAATGCTTTTACAAATAAACTGTCTGAAAGCTATAAAGTGTTTGTTTGTTTGTTTGTTTGTTTGTTTGTTTGTTTGTTTGTTTGTGTTTGTTTGTTTGTTTGTTTGTTTTGTGACTATAGACGTTTTGGGACAGGAGTTGTTTTATAATGGCATGACCTTGATCTTGGCCCCTATTGGGTCATTAGCTTATTATTTCTATTCAGAATAAAACTTTATTTCTCCAAGCTAATGTCATTCAAGGAGCTATCCCCAACAGGTAAGATATTTGTTTATAACTATTTCTCAAACCCAACTTAAAAAAACTGCTCAGAACCCTGTTTGTTTGCCACGCTTTGCTTCTTGGGAAGTGGTGGTGGKGGGGGGGGGGGTACTTCAGCACGTAAATACAAAAGTTCTTTCTTCATTTATCAACAAGTGCAGATGTAAGAGACAACATATTGTTCATTTATGTCAGTATTTTACACGGAAGTCCAATTATGGTATTTGTTCCTCTATCAGATCCGTATTTTAGTTGTTTTTTTTTTCCTTAGAGATTCTTTGAAATAAAAAAGTCGAGAGAAATTGCAGAAACAAGTCAGTGGTGTGATGAGACAGCAGCTTCTAAATGCCCCCCGCTTCCCTCCTACCCTTGTTGCGCGTGCCTGCATGCGCGCGGAACAGTTTTATGGTAAATATCACGGGAAGGTCTCAGCACCTTCTCATTGGCTCAGGAGTCAGAGAGACCCTGTCTTTATAAAGCCGGAGTGCCTGATCCACAAAGACCCCCTTCCCTGCTGGCGGAGCGCTGAAAGGAGAACGCGTTTAGGGTTTTTACGCACGGAGGGCTTGGAGAGGAAGCGACCAGAGCCTCTGTTTTTATTTCTAAAGGACAAAAGAGTTTACATCCAACAGGTGGGTTCACTTGACTCGTATTTCTCTGGGCAAAAAAAAAAAAAAGTTAAACTTGTAATCTTTTACTTTGAAGTAAATGACATTACAGCTTTTATTTAGAAAAAGTAACAAACTGCTGTTTATTTTAGATGTTTTGTTTAAGTTTGTTGATTTTTTTATTTAATTATAGTGTTTCTTGCAGATTGTGTTCAAAAGTTTTTATTTTTTAAGGGGAAAATGGCTACTTTGTGATTCTATTTACTTTTTTCACTTTACAACCTTCCCGATTCTAAAGGAGGCTTTTATTTGTAGTGTTATTTTCTTTTTTTTCACCCATCAAAAAAGGGGTTCTGTTTGCCTGCATCTTGTTAACATGTTGTCTCCCCTCCGTACACCACTTTTCTGTTGATAGATAAACTGTGAGCTGAGGTGTCTGAGTGGGCATGTGGTTACTGGAGAAGCTCCGCAGCTCCGTGGAGAGCAGTGGGACCCATTCCCAGCCCCCGCAGACAGCAGAGGCCATTCCAGTCGCTGTCTACGCCAACGTGTTAACTCCAGAAAGGATCCCCGATTTCTTCATCCCCCCCAAACTTATCTGCTGCCCCCCAGAGGAGTCCTCCAGCCCGGAGGCGAAGCACCGCTCCCCTCTGAGACCCTCCTCTTCCGACCACGCCATCTGCAGCAAGAGCCCCAGGGCTCGGAGCAGCAAGAGCCCCTGCAGCCCCCGCCTCTTTGCCCGCAACCTCCAGAAGTCAGCCAACCGTCACATCATCCAGATCGAGAGCGCAGATGAGCCGGGCTCCGGGGCTGCGGACAAGCTGGGCGTCGGCGTCAACACCAACGCTGACCCCCAGTCCCAGACTGCCATGTCCCTGCCGTACGTCCCCAAAGCCCAAACCTCGTACGGCTTCTCCACTCTGATGGAGTCCCCCCACACCCGCCGCAAGGAGAGCCTGTTCCACAGTGACCCCAACAGCCCTCTCACCTCCCCGAACTCGCAGAGGCGTTCTCAAGGGGGGACTCTGCTGGCCCCGGCGGACCCCAACCCCTACCGCTATTTCAGTGGCGGTGAGAGCGACACCTGCTCTTCGGCGGAATCCTCCCCTTTTAACTCCCCGCTCCTGTCCCGATCCGCCTCCCTCCTCCGCTCCATCACACAGGAGACCCAGGCCAAGGTGATTCCTCTCACGTTTGAGTGCTGTCAGTATAATCTGAAGTTAGGAGATCGTTGATTTCAGTTATCTCATGTGTTTTTTATCCTTCTCCAAGGTGTCCCGCGCCAAGCGTTCCCTGGCCCGCCACAGTTCCCTCTCCACCGATGAGTGCAGCTCGGCAGACAACAGCCCCAAGCTGCAGCGGCGCCGCGCGCGCTGCCCGCCCTCCCCGGCCTTCCGCGGCAGCAAAGCCGGGGCCCCCCGGGGCGCGGCGCCGGACCTCCTGCAGCGCCAGCACACCGTCAACCTCCACAAGGGGGGGACACTGAGGCTGAGCACCCACTACGACCCGGAGGCCGCCAGGCTGAGGGTGCGCGTGCTCGCCGCCGAGGCCTTGTACGACAGGCAGACGGACCCGAAGAACATCAACTGCTGCGTGGCGCTCTACCTGAACCCGGGGAAGCAGCAGAAGCAGCGGAGCACCATCATCAAGAACAGCCGGAACCCGGTGTTCAACGAGGACTTTTTCTTCGACGCGCTGCCCCAGGCGCAGGTCAAGAGTCTGGCCATGAAGATTAAGGTTGTGAACAAAGGGACCAGTCTGAAGAGAGACGTGCTGCTGGGAGAGAGGGAGGTGCTGCTCAGCGAGCTGCTTGCGGCCCTCTAGGGAGCCCCTGTCAAGGCGGCGGTGAAAGCGAGTACAGCTCCGAGGCAGTAGACCCCCCCCCCCCTCCCTCCTCTGTGGTGACCTTTTTATCCCCACTTCACAGATCTGACAAGTACTGGAGAACAGGAAGCATACTGATGAATAGGTGTACCCTGCGCACCGGCTGTGTGTCAATTAAGTTCAACTTTATCTGATTCTCATTAATGAGTTTGTTAGTCGGAACAAACAAAACGACAAACCAACAAGCTTTGAATGCTCATAATGAATGGCAGAGCTGTGCTTCTGTTGTTTCTCATTAAATGTTCAGTTCCACGATCAGCGTTTTGGATGTTTCAAGTCTCCTCAGCTGTTTTTGCTAAAACGATCATGTATTTTTGTATGAAATCTTTGCTCTGTAGAGTTTTGCATGTGACTGCATGGACTTCTTTTGTGGAACTTGGATTTTGTGACTGTTTTGTAAATATGACACCTATATTGTAATATGTTTCAGAGTATTTAAATAAAGAACAGAAAACAAAACAAAAAAAAAACTTTGCTATTGCATGTTATTCATCCACACTTTTTTTCTCTTCCAATAACTCCTGGGGATTGAGGAAAATCTCTAGAAACGATTATAAAGCCTCTTTTTCTGTGGCTCCCTCACAGCTTCCTGGGATTTTTCTGAGGCAGGTGAAAAGGCTGAGTGTCATTTGTACTTGTGTGCATGCAATATTGTCTCTGTGAGCATTCAAACTCCCTGTTTAATTAAAAAAACCACACATCCAATTGATGCCGTCCTCCAGTGAGTTTCAAACAGTTATTGAGAAAGACGGGAAGTCGAGTCTATAGCTGCTAATCCCCCCCCTCACCAAATGCTCGGGGCATTTCTTACTGAGTCATTATATATGTGCTCAGCAGGGTTGGTTAATGAAAATGTGTTCTCTTCAATTCATAGGAAGTACAGACAAAGGCCTGCAGAGAATAATAGAGAACATCTTCCTAACGATGATCAAACGCTTCCTCTGCTGGTAAAAAAGCAGAACTACATCCTGGAGCATTCAAATAAGTTCATTATTATTATTATTA
>NW_013952405.1:7818938-7820650 GCF_001266775.1 Austrofundulus limnaeus
AATAATAATAATAATAATAATAATAATAATATAGAATTTGTACCAGGTGTCAGCTACTTTATATGCTTATAAATTGAGAAGGTGCCATAATTCTTTGAGGAGCAGGTGGGAAATGTTTAAAATAAAAAAAAGTAAAACTTCAGCTTCTGAACACTTTCAGGCTTTTACTCAAGGCTGATCGTCAAGCCAACTCTTTTAAGTTTGTAAGTACTGAAATAACTCTCAACAAGCACCCGTCTGGGATGCATTCACCTGTGACTCTGAAGAAAAAAAAACTTTTTGAAGAACTGAGAGCACAGGGCTGAAGTGGAGAAATACAAAAACATACTTTTTTTTCTTTTTTGCAGGCAGATCACAACTRAGATAAAGTCTCAAACATTGTATGAAAAGAGAAACACTAAGGGGTTTCAGTTAATCAATTAGATCCGATGCAGAATTGATTAAACCTCGTGGAAAGAAATGTTCTTGGACTGTTTTATATAGTTAGTTAATGTGAAATGTTTAGATAGACCCTCCTGATTCTAATGATTGTGTAGCAGGTGGTGTACGATGAGTCTAATCCAATCTTTAAATGTTAACTAAATCAATGAATTCATAAACTTCATATTATCTCATTTATTCAGTTCAATTTATGGATGTATGTGAAGACATGATCCTATAGCAGGTCAGGTCGTGCAAATTTGCCTTTAAATTCATATTTTGGACACAACTTTTCCTTAAAAGAACTGTTAAAATCCACAAATTTATAGACGTAATGAGGTGTAGATTAGTTTATTTCAAACACAAGTTACTGTCTGTGGCGTAAACAGGTCACGCTGATCGCTGTTCTCCCTTGTTTTATTATTCATACTCTGGTGCCACCGGTAATAATCATAAGCACAAGGAAGGAAATTTTCAGATGAACATTTCTGCCTGGACTTCCTTAAACAGTGGATCATTTGCCTAATTAACCTCCTGCTATGTATGTGTGCATTAATGTGACGGCAGCTGCTCAGATTAAGTTCTGTGTTGAATTTGAATCACATTAACCTTGCAAAATGTTGGAAAAATTAAAAATATCCAGGCAATTATAATTTAACATAGAGATCTGAAAGCATAGCATGTTCAGGTTGAGCCCTTTGTGGCATTCTTCAGATAGTAGTTTCAGGGACTTTGTAAYCAGCTCAGACACTAAATAGTCTTTAAGGAGACATAATTACTGTTCCTGTTTTTGATAGATTTTGTTGATTTTCGAACATAGTTGTGCACATCTGTATCTAGATAGACATATTTGCATTTAAATTATCTTAGCTTACATGGGCACCAGCAACCCTTGTGGACCGTAAAGGAAGAAGCAAGTAAAGATGATGGATGGATGGATGGATGGATGGATGGATGGATGGATGGATGGATGGATGGATGGATGGATGGATGGATGGATGGATGGAACTAAACTGAATTAAATACAATTTAATTTGAATTAGACCAGTTTGTATTTTTCTTAAATAAAAAGACCAAGATGATAAAGTGAACTGGAACCAAATAGCTAAATAAGTTAAACTAAATCTGTGTTTTTGGAACGTGTTACATAAATACTCCTTATAAATCCATTTCTTTAGTTGTCAAAACATAAGACCATAAGAAAACAGTACCACATACTAGTTTGGTAGGTATTGTTTCAGTCTGTTTAATAATGACTTGTAGATGTTAGGTGTAATTATATTATATTATAT
>NW_013952405.1:7822164-7834985 GCF_001266775.1 Austrofundulus limnaeus
CACACACACACACACACACACACACTCACAACTATAAAAGTTTTTGCAGTGAACTACAATCATTTTAACATCAGTAAAAACAAGCTAAAAAGTACAAATTATTTCATTTCACAAAGAATTGTTTAAAGAATTTATTTTTATCACAAAGAATTATTCTTCAGTTTCACAATGATGCAGGCTGTATCTGAAGCCGACCCACAGCTGGCACACGTTTTTTCCTCCTTTTCTCTGGAAATGTTGAAAAACACAAATACTGGATGTAGAAAATATCTGAATAAACTGGCCTGTCTGACAATGTGACTATTTTGTTTATGATGCTCAATCATTACATTAGTGCCAGTCATTAGCGAGTCTACATCATAATTTCTGAATTTATATGCAGTCTAACTAGTCAACAATGCAATAAAGTCCATATTTACATGTTTAATATTAGTAAATAATATATTTAACAGATAAAATCGATTTTAAATAAGGTTAAACATGAACATTGAAGCTGTTTACTGTTAGCATACAGGTTTTACAATGAAAATAATTAATTTTGGTTAAATATGCGTAATATTTACCTGTGAAAMATAACCCTTTCTTGTAAACATGTAACAATTTCTGCAGTTTATAGCAAAGTATTTGTACCATTTGTACATTTATAAAGCATTTGTTTGCACCGCACTAYGTTCTGCTCATTGATTTCAATGGTTAGCATTAGCATTAGCTCAATGCATAAAAATCCCCMTTGCGAAGCACGCCCAGGTCACRTGAYRCCCAATCCAGTAATATACAGTATATCAATGCTTATAACAGTCAACACACTCAGCATTTCCCTGTTTTACAAATAAGTCTTGAGACGAATGGGTCTAAAAACTGAATTATGCAAGGTCAAAGTTCCTGAAATGCACACCCGAACTAATTCAAAAACCTCAAAAACATGTTGAAAAATTGTAATAAATTTTAGTACGTAACAAGTTTATGCAGAATAGATGAACACAAAGAAAGCCAGCGTAAAAATGTGATCYGGATCAACACAAATAAAAGCTCAAATAAAATTCATTATTATTATCAGGAATGTGCACATGGTGGTCGGAGGGTAAAGCAGAAGCAAAGATTACAGTTAAAAACACATGAAGCAAAACAAAAAAGATTAAACAAGATGAAAGGACAAAAATTCAGTGCAAAGACCGGAGAGCCTTTTAATAAGTGCAGTGTTATTAATTTGCATTAWATACATGATCATACACAAATAACACTTTTTTTTTTTCATTCCAAGGAGCTTACTTTAAGGTTTGAATATCTAGAAATATTAAGAATTATCCAATATGCATTGATGCCACAGTGGTGGGCGTTATTTATTGGTTTCACGTTTRTATTCCACCTTTAGGAGCCTTTAAGTCTCCAGTGATTCGATCGCCGATGTCTCCCCCTGTGATGGGTTTGTTGAGAAGCTTGAAATGAAAACAGTTCCTGTCTTTTGTATTGATGGTAAAGGTTACAGAATTGCCAGTATGTAACAGTGGAGTGGTTAGAGCTGTTGCTTTACAGCAAAAAGGTGCTGGCCTTTGTGAGTAGAGTTTGTATATTCTCTCTGTGCACACGTGGGTTTTCTCTGGGTACTCCGGTTTCCTCCCACAGACCAAAGACATGTAGGTTAGGTTAATTTGGTAACTGGAAATTGTCCACAGGTGTGTGTGTGTGTGTGTGTGAGTGTGAATGGTTGTTTGTGTCCCTGTGATGGACTTGGGTCTGTCCAGGGTGTAACCCGTCCCTTGCACGGTGTCTGTTGGAGCCAGGCACCAGTTTTGCGGGAAAGCGGGTAAAAGAAAATGAATGTATGTATTTATGTTAGATGTTCATTATACCCGCCTGCTTTATGCAGATATGTATCWGAGTCTGTTTCTGAGGATCACTTTGCAGAGCCAGACCCATAATTATCTTTTTTTTTTCAACAACGAGGCCATTTCCTATTATATGTGTGTTTATCGCGTCGCTGTGTGTGCATATATGAGTGAAGGCTAAGAGATGGGTTGCGACTTGACTGATGCCCTTCTCCTGATGAATCACAGATTCTGATGTGTCAGCAGGGATGAATAATGCACACTGCTCGCCTCTACCCCCCATCTCTTCTCCACCTCTTGTCTTCAGCCATTTTCCTCTCTTCTCATCATAACTGCCACATCCGAAGACATCGTTGCCTTCCCACTTTTTTCCATCCCTCCCTTCCCTCGTCTCCTCTCTTATGCAAAGCAGGGTACTGATGCCTTCTTCTCGCTGTCCTCTGGTCAACCCAGCTCCAACAGCTAACTCATTCTTCCCATGGAGCTTCACAGAAACTCTCTTGTTGCATGCCAAAACACTGATTAGGAGCTTTTTTCCCCCCCAACAAAAAATGGCAAAATGTTGATGTATGCAGTTCATTATTCAATCATGGGTCAAGGCAGGAAAGCTATTGACACTGTTTGACAGCTTCGTCCCTGACTGACAGGAGCCATTAGAGGGCTACGGCTGACTGACAAAAGGCCTGATAACGCAGSAGCCAAACTGACTAATCAGAACCTGGAAAAAGAGGAGGGCATCGCCAGCTTTGAAGTGTGCAACTAGCCGCCAATAAATGCTCAAATCTTCTATATGCTCCCCGCTTCAGGCGCTTGACAAGTCCTTAGGTGTATCTTCAGCTTCTGCAGTGAACTACGCCTCTCACTGCATGCAAAGTATGCATGGTTAGGATGAATTCATTTGCATTGGAATGAGGCCAAAACAGCTCTGAGATTTTGCAAAACATAAAGTTGTATGACTTTACTTGGTTTTCTTCATTTAGTGGAGTAAGGTCACATAAATGCTACTGCACAAAGCAAAATGATATCCCTTTGGCTTTTCATAAATGAGTTTATCACAACCATTATACTGTATGCTGTGTGGCAAATAACTCAAAATGGTCAGGAAGGTTTCAGAGGTTTATGTATTGTATAGTTTTTATATGTAACTCATAGAAAATAACCTGAGATGTGTTAATAATAGAGTTGTAGTCTGGTGTTTAACCTGTCAGTTCCTTCCTAACTTGGTTGTTGTAAAGATAAACATGTGCAAAGCTAAATTTTCAAAAATCATTAGTCAAAGAGTTGTGTGTTTAAAAAAAACAACAATGTAAAGATTTTTGCTGCAAAACATCTCACATTCTTCTCAAGCTACATTGGTTAAGCTATGATGAAATGTACAATCGTTTTGGAATAAAGCTTTAAAAGCACAGCACATTTGCTTCAGATWATAAATGCTTAAAATTTGTGTCCTTGACAAACCTCCCTTCAGGCTTGAAAATTGGTTTAAAATGGCTCCAAAGCTTGGTTATTTTACCTTAGATTCTTCTAATATGCAGAGAACTAAAAATATGTAAATTAGTTTTTACTTTAGCTTTGTTAATAACCAAAATTCAGTTGCTCAGCTCTTCAACCCTAAACCTAACCCTAACCCTAACCCCTGGGGCATCACTCAATTGGTGTTTTGGGGTGAAGTGTGTGCATTGGGGCGGCTGTGGTAGAGTGGTTAGGGGAACCGTCCTGGAACCGKAAGGTCGCCGGTTCGATCCCCGTCCAGTCGACTCAGTGGTTGTGTCCTTGGGCAAGACACCTTACCCGCCTTGCMTACTGATGGTGGTCAGAGGGTCCGGTGGCACCTGTGTATGGCAGCCTCGCTTCTGTCAGTGTGCCCCAGGGCAGCTGTGGCTACAATGTAGTTTGCCATCATCAGTGTGTGAATGTGTGTGTGTGTGCATGGGTGAATGTAGTGTGAAGCACTTTGAGTGTCCTGGATGGATAGAAAGGCACTTTATAAGTACAGTCAATTTACCATTTAACATTTATGTAAGGGGGCATGGAAAGATTTCTTTCTCTAAAATTTGAGCACCACAGTGCTAAGCTAGCTAATTGTAAAGGAACATGCCTACTTTGATTCCTTAAAAAAACTGTTACTGTATAGCACAGAGGAAATGGATTATTTTTATGGAAACTTTTGGCTCCGTTTTATCCCCACAACTTCCAGACAAAAAAAAAGTTAAAACTCCTTGATCAGCCACCCTTCAATGGCAATAAAAGCACTTCACGGTCTCTGATAGGTGTGTTTGGGTGGTGCAGGGGTGGAGGGGGACAAGCTGACGTGGCTCTTGTATACAGCTCCGCGTTTGTTTGTGGCGTTTCATGATCGCTCTGTCCTCGCTGCTCTGACGGATGCCAGTTTGGATGAAGTATTTGACGGAGGTAAGAGTAATGGCTAGTCATTCGTGGAAAGCGTGTGCAAGTCTGTTTCCCCTTGACGTGCGCTTCGTCTCTTCACTTTACCCAGACACACTCTACCCGTCTGGTTTCAGCTTTGGAGACGGAGGACAAATGCACCTTTTTTTCTAGCCCATTAGCCTCGTTTTCAATTCTATTCACAACTTTATCGTCCCTCAAGGAGAAATTCATTTGGCGTCACAAATCTCATCTCCATCAAGAAGTCATGCAGTGGCTGGTTAGTGACAGAACAGCAAAAGCTGGTCATCTGTGGAAATGGGCTTCATTCACCGGCATCAAAGAAACATCTGCTCATTTATGTTGAACTCATTTTTTTAGTAATGCATGTTGTCAAAAGCTTAATTAGCAAAGCATGTGATAGGTATTTTCTTAACCCCTTGAAAGAAGATAAGCACAGACAATCAAGTTCAAGTTATGAGCAGACAATCTTTGCAAAGAGAGAGGTTCACTAACACCGGTCTTAACGTGAGGCCAGCATCAGAGAAGCTCTGAAGCTCTCAGCTCAGTGACACTCTTTTTATTAAAACACACAGAGATACAGGATATAACATTTCAACCAATCAAAATATGAATATAAGTGCTCATGCCATATATGGTAGCCCATCCCCTGTCACATTTTGTAAAACATGATAGTATGTTGCTTTGCACACTAAAACAAAGGAAACACAAGAAATGTGTCAAGGTGCAGATGCTATTTGGTTTCAGCTGACACCAGAGGAATTGCGGGGGGCAGGGCGAGGCCCGTTCAGTTAGGCTGCAGACAGAGCAAACACATTTATGAGAAATGAACACATCAAATGAAAAATATAAAAACCTCTAACAGCATGGACTATTTTTCTACTGTTGTAGAAGTTTTCATGTTCTTTTTTTCCCACATAGCAAAATTTGACTGGCCAAGTTCTGGCCCAAACAGTGCACCAACACTTAGCCCAGATGCCTCAAAGAATGACGGCCCTTTGGTTACCCAAATGTGGTATGCCAGAGGTGGTCTATGCATGGGCCAGCACCACATAAACCAAACCACAATGGGCCAGCTGTGGCACTGACATATTTGGGCCACATAAATCAAACCACAACTGTGCCAGTTGTGGAATTGACAAATTTGGGCCATATAAACCAAACTACAGCAGGACCAGTTATTAACAGATTTGGGCCCAAAAACCAAACTGAAACCAAACCAGTTGTGGCATTGATAAATTTGGGCTACATAGGCCAAACCACAACCAGGCCAGTTGTGGCACTGATGAACCTGGGCTATATAAACCAAACTACAGCAGGACCAGGTGTGGCACTGACAGATTTGGTCTACATAAACCAATCCACAACTGGCCCATCTGTGGCATGCCATCTTAAAAATGTGCCAGACCTGGCACACATCTGGTAAACCTCTTGCCATGTCAGCAGATAGCCAGCAGATCCAGCTTGACACTAGGTCTGGCCCACTCCTGATTTTTTTATCTTTATCATTGTTTAAGATTCTTATAGATCTTGACATCACCACCGTCCAATTGAATTTATTCCACACAATGCACGAGTCCTGTCTATTTAGCCTTTCACATTTGATTGTGGATCTATAAGTGATTGCCTTTTTGTACCGGTATATTAAAGAAAAAAAATCCTGTGTCTTAGCTCTGCTGTGAGACACTAAATATCAAACAGAACAGAGAGGGAAATCTTTTAATGCTCTTTAAATGGTCTTGGTGTTTTTGCAGCAGTCTTGCAGTTAATGAGCCCTCAGTGGACAACTTATCATGTGATCACGGCAGACAGGTGATACCATAGTAGCAYAAATCCACAGGAGAGAGTGGGTTTCTTGGCAAACAGAATGATGTGTCTCCAGGAAATTAATAAGGATCTCCCAAAGGGATATTTACAAAAGCGGAAAATAAAAAAAGATCTGCCTCAAGCCAGAAGCACACAAGGTAATGATGATTTCAGTTTTTGGCCAGTAGTTGTAGAGTAAGTCATTTGAAATCTCTCTTTTGCTTTAAAGTTTTTCATTTTACTACACTAATTAAAAAGCATATTGTGTAAAATGTCAATAAAAACAAAATTCAATGATTTGTACATCTCAAAAACCCACAAAAACATACATTTTTTAAGTTGAGGAGCTTAATTCTGAAATGATTCCACTATTTTTAGACAGTTTTTTGGAGACTGGTAATCCTCTGACCATCTTTACTTCTGAGAGATTCAGCCTCTCTCAGATTTTCCCATTAATTTCTTTTAAAATATATAATTTTTACACATTACTTACTTACTTACTTAGACATTACTTAATTACACATTAATTTCTTTTAAAATATATAATTTCTTAGTTTAAATATTTGATGTTGATTTCTAGTGGAAACAAAGATACATTTATGTGATTTGTAAATTATTGCATTTGATTTTTACTTACATTTTACTCAGCATCCCAATTTATTTGGACTTGGGTTGTATGAATCCTTTTACAAAGGTCCCGTGAAAACCAAATAGGTTTATTATGCAGGAAAGCTCCATTTCTGTGCTGTTATTTAGGAAAAGCAAAGAACTCTTTAAAGAAGATGGTTAAAATGTTAAAATATATTATTATTGAAGTGCAACTGAACTCTAAAAGTGGTCAAGATAATAACAATGACATGTAGGAGGATAAAGGCACTGCTTTTTAATTGGCTGTGGTGACTGCTGTGTATGTGAGCTCCTTCATAGATTTAAGAATGTACTATTTAAATTTTTTTTCCATTTGCATAAATGACATTTGAATTTGGGATTGGCCCCATAATTAGGCAATGATACGTAATTGTGCGTTTCTTATATCAGAGATGTTTAACTGTTACGGCCGTACATGAAAGTGCATAATTATGTGGACATCAGTATGTATGTACAGTACGCTCTTTGCCAGGATAAGAGTCTGTGCCAGTCTTGGATGCTAATTGGACAGGGAGTTAACAAGGATTCAAGCATCAGCTGGCGTAATGAGCCACTGCACAGATGATCGTCTGCGTCTGAGGAAGAAAAGGCAGCAGAGTGAAAGGTTGCTTGGAGAAAATAAGGCTGAGTTTTTGGGAGCTCTGTGTACTCCTTACAGTCAGTTAAACATCATGGAAGTGTGTGGATGGGGATGCAGATTCATCTCGTTCTTCCTCTTTGGTCAGATTACAAATTTTGATCAGGTGAGGCTTCGTCTGGGATTAGAATTTTCAACTGAAAAAGCCGGAAACTGCAAGATTGCCCATTTTTGTGACATTTACAACATTGTTTTTTATAACATGAGAATTAATTTAAAATACTGTCTATATGCTATTGCCCACAGTCTTGAGGTGAAGGCAGGTGATAATGTTTTGTTTGTGCATGTGTTAGCAGAGTATCTTGTAAACCGCTAAAAGAGTTTTAATGAAATTTGTACAAAATAATCATTGGCTGTGGTTAGCTGATTATTTTTGGAGCCAACAGGATTAAAGATGGCTGCCACTGGCAATTTTCCAGATATTAACCAGACTATTAGTTTGGTAGTAGGGGAGAATGATTTACAACACATACTCTGAGCACAAACTTTCCTGAAATAACCTACGGGGGTTAGACAATGAAACTGAAACACTGCCGTTAGTGTCGGAGGTTACCAGGCTAAACTGGACCAGCCTGGTGGCCAATCTTCATTAATTGCACATTGCACCAGTAAGAGCAGAGTGTGAAGGTTCAATTAGCAGGGTAAGAGCACAGTTTTGCTCACAATATTGCAATGCACATAACATTATGGGTGACATACCAGAGTTCAAACGAGGACAAAGTGTTGGTGCATGTCTTGCTGGYRCATCTGTGACCAAGACAGCAAGTCTTTGTGATGTATCAAGAGCCACAGTATCCAGGGTAAWGTCAGCATACCACCAAGAAGGACCAACCACATCCAACAGGATTAACTGTGGATGCAAGAGGAAGCTGTCTAAAAGGGTTGTTATGGTCTAAAACCAGGTTTTTCAGTTTCATTGTCTAACCCCTGTATGTATGTACATCTTGAAGGGATTTCTTATCTGGTTTTATTGCTTATTTTATTGTACAGGTTGAGTTGAAAGTCATGGGACACTAATTTTTCTGAAAGAAAAGGGAAATGGTATATCTAAATACTCCAACTAGAAATAGGTGAGTCACTTGCCGTTTGAATAGCCCTGGCCTAAAAGATAGGCCCCCTGTATTGTATTGGTAATTATATTGTTCCTACCATGACAATGACAATAAAAAGAGTTTGAGAAAAATGAAATGATTGGAGCCATACCGGTTGAAGATGGCTACCACAGCCAAGAAATTGTCATTCAGCAGGATTTTTAGATACCAAAATGTGGTCTGGTTGTAGTTGAGAGTAATTGACAACGCATACTCTGAGTGTGACATTTTGCAATGTTGCAGATTATGTACTGTAAAATGCTATTTTCCAAAATTGACCAAAATGGCAGCAGATTTGTAATTTCTGATCATGAAACACTGACATGAAAGGCAGCCGGCCTTCAAGCGATTCAAATCCTTTTTTACGAAATATGTTTTCTGAAAGGAATAATCAGTTTCAATGGCAGGATTTTCAAGCCTAATCTGCATTTTGGAAACTATTTTGTCAGTTTTTAAACCTTTTGGCTTGAGGTCGGAATGTCATTGTACATATTAGCCTATTCAGTTACTGTATTAGAATTTCAAAAAAATACCTCAACAGAAATGAGCTTTTATTCAAAATGACTGTGTTTAGGAATGTGGTTTTACAAGTCATAAATCATTACAAGGTAATATTACTGACGCTTCATTCCAGCAATATTTTTTTTCTTGCTGCGTTCCACCCTGACCCTTCTAACCATCATCTTGATACGTACTTTTACACCACCTGCTAACACAACGTTCTGTTTAGCACGATGCCGTCCATCTGTTGCTGGGCTCGTCTGCGGTTGTTCCATCCATTACGAGATGCCTCTCTGTAGCTCTGATGGTCTGTCTGACCTTGGTGCCCCTTGGAGGTGCACATTTGCGGCACCATTGTTGTGCCACAACAGCTTTGCTCTGTCCTAGACATGCAGAGATTGAGGTCAAACAGAAAGTTAGTTTGGTTAATCACACGCCTCCCCGTTCATCATCCTGAATGCATGCCCAGACTTAATTCTGACACAGAAATGTAATAAAACTGAAACGCATTTCATTTTTTTAAAAACAAGGATTTAAACAGAGTAAAAGGTAATGCTGGTTTGTAATTTCATTGATGTGCAGCAGGAAAGGCTGTGCTGCCTTTTTTCTCTTAATGTGGGGATTAGAAAGGGTGTTACACAGCCAGGGTGTTAGTGTAAATGTAAAAAAATAAAATCAAAGCGAAGATCTGAAAAAAATTCGCGTTAGCTCTAAATGATCTGTTAATTAAACAACTGCCTCAAGAAAACATGTGCTTCCTTCTAGAAAACCAGGGTGGTATGGGTAGATACAGGGTTTTAAATTCAACGTTTAGTCATCCAAAGTAAGTTTTTTACATCAGTTTTTAAAAATGACAAATTCACACTTGCTTTTTTTAACATTACGTAATCAAATTATAAAGAATGGTTTTTTTTCGACTTATAAAGTGTACCAAAAATCCACAAACCAAAACCTGCATGTTCATGAAATAAAACTGAAAATCACCGAAAACCATAAAAAGAACTGAGACTTTCTGGTTTAGAGTCAACCACTTTGAGTAGGTCTCATTCATTAGCAGCTGGTTCATTTATGCAACTACATGTTCATGGAGAGCAATTAGTTTTTTCACTCATTAGGTTTTAAATATTCTCCTAACTACCCATAGTTCAATTAGTCCTCTGTAAAGGACATTTGTCATCTTGAATATCTTCCACCCTTGCTTGCTAGAGCTTGCTTCTTTTGTCCCACAAAGGCAGGTGATAATGTTTTGTTTGTGCTATTATAGGGATTTTTTAATTATACTGAATTTGTAGAGGTGTGTTTTAGGAAAATTTCCCTAGTCAGTCAGGTATGGGCAGGGATGTGTGTAGATTATTATTTTTTTTCTTGTGGGGGCCAGGGGTGGCACAGTAACAGTGGTATTGTGCTATTGTGGCCAAGCGTCATTATTGCATGGCCACAAGTTATTTATCTTGTGGCCATGCAATAATGACCACAATAGCACAATATCTCTTTTTATACAATGTCAGTAGATGGGCACCGTAAATTGGTCTTTAGTCTTGTGATATTTTTGGCAGTTGGTAAACAACTTAAAGGAGCATTGCCGCTACCAGCTAGGGATGTCGCATCCAGATTTTTTGGCTCCCAATACAATCCGATTTTTTTAATGATTAGTCTTTCCGATACCAATCCGATAGCTTTATTTCTTTCCAAGTGACAAGGTTGGTAGTATTAAAGCGAGCCCTGCTGTTCCCACCATGAGAAACATCCAGTTTGCAGATTTTGCAAGATGCAGTTTCAGCATCATTGTTTTCCATTGAAAAGTGTTCCCACACTGTGGACATGGTTGCATACTTATGTGCGTCTTGACTTCTTAATAGCAGTTGTAAAGCATGATGATGCTGAAAACTGTCACGACAACTGGATCGGCCCGATCACATGATTAAATCTGATTCTACCCRATTTTCAAAAAAATGGCCATATCTGCCACCGATACCGATCCTGAGTATCTGATCGGGACAACCCTACCACCAACTGGTAAGGAGTGTGTAGTCAGATGCTTCCAATTTGAAACTATCTTTGTGTGCTACGAACAAAGTGATTGACAGCTCTGGTGGGGGGTGGCCAGGCAGGGTGGCTAATCAGATTTCAAGGGTAGCCAGTTAGGATGAGCGACCATCTGCCTTGACCAACTGAGGTTAGAAAGGACAGGGAAGCTGCACAAACACAGGATAACTGGTCCAGGTGCTTTTACTCTGTGGAGAAAAAAAACAACAAAAAACAAAGAAAGAAAATACAGGTTACTTATGGCTATAATTGCAAACACAAACATGAAGAGAAGAGAGTAAAGACAGCAGCAGAGTGAGGAAATGTGGTCAGTTTGTTCTCCAGCAGTTTAAGCTTATCAAAGCTTAAAGGGGACATAACATATATAATCCACATTTTTAAATGTTAAATGTGTGTTGTTTCTCTATTTTCTATGACGTTTTAACTATTACATCACAGAATTTGTAACAAAACAGCAAGATTAGGTCTGGACTTAGCAACTACAATTTAGTCATCTTCATCCTCCTCTGGCTCTGAGTTAGACATGTCTAGTCATGACTCCAACATGTAAGGCTGGATGGACGAGTCTTCTGTTGTTGACATCTTTAATTTACAATTAATTAATTTATAAATAAAATGTTTCTGTGCTGTTATATAGTCATAAACTCCTCCATCAAACTACATTGGACCGTTCTGGAAGCTGGAGGGGGTTGATGTAATGTTGATGTTAATGTTGATGTTGATGTTGACCTAATTTCCCTCTGGGATCAATAAARTATTTTTGAATTGAATTGAATTGAATGTGTGAAGCGCTTTGTTTTGATGTAAAGAGACAGCCTCGAAATTAGTTGATCTGAGACAAACCTGAGAAAAGAGGTGAAAAGGGGGCTTGTGAAGTTACAATAAGGAGGAATTTAGACCAAAGCTTTGCTGTTTTACTTTATATAGACCCCAACTGAACGATTTAAATATGACAAAGAAAGATTTAAAAGCATATCTCTCATTTAACAAAGGATTAACAGAGGAAACCCAAACCAACACTAACTATATGATTGATCAAAAAGGAAAGTCTTAAGCCTGGTTTTTAAAATTGACAGTCTCATAACCAGAAGTTAATTCCTGATAACCAAAATCTGTGCCTGTTAGTCTATATTTAGAACTCTAGGAACCACAAGTAAACCTGCAGTCTGAGAGTGAGGACACACCTCAGCCTTATGCTGCAACAGCAGACATCACAAAGTCTAATGTAAACACTAAAGTATTTAGGTTGTGTTTTCTATAGAAACCTTCCAAAAAAGCTAAATTATTAATCAATAACTGAAGAGTCTTCACAATACTCTGCCACCGAATAAAACTGACCTCAAAATTTAAAAACAGTCGCAAACACATGTCACAGTCTTTAGTTTATGTAATTAATTAATTCATTAAGTAAGTAATTTTCATAAAGTGCATGTAAATAATGTGGACCCACTTTTGACTTCGGCATGCCAAACTTCATGCACATGTTGTCAAATTTTTATATAAACTATTCCACTGGTATCATCAAATATGGCACAGCTTTGCTGTCCAACTCTAGGCTTTGTTTGYTGCTATGATGGTAGCAGAAAGAATCTTAAGTCTGAAAAGTTGGACAGCACCAGGTTCTGGTTTCGGAAGATTGTCATGCTGGCAGATGGTGTGATGCCTCTTCTCCATTACGGTTCAGTCCTAGCTCTGAGTGTTTTCTTCTTCTTTTCACTAGTTCTATTTTCTTATACGGTGTGCCTTACAGTCGAGTCACGAGCTTTAAATCCCGCCTTTTAAATTATTTAATTGCAGAAGCAAAAATGGCTATTTATAAAACACGACGTGACAAGTTGCAGGATGGACCTCAGCTTGATG
>NW_013952405.1:7835000-7837102 GCF_001266775.1 Austrofundulus limnaeus
AGTCAAGATTGACACAAACAAGAAAAAAAATCAGTAAAACTGTTTCGAAGTTGTGAAACCAAACTTGTTTGCACTTACAAAGAGAAGTTCAGATCGTTTGAGTTGGTATTTGGAGAAAGATTTTGTTTGTAGATAGCTCTTTGATTTGCTTCAGTTTGGAGGGAAGAAAAGTTTATTTCTGGGTTCAGTGACCCAAGCCAACATAAGTTGTTGCTAATCTTCATATCCGCTCATGGAAACAGTGTTTGATCATCCTTCATTTGTCTTTCACTTTGTCATTTTGTGTTTTTTTTTTCAGGAAATAATATTCCTGGTGGAAGCTAGCTGTTGTTGCAATTTGTACAAATCACAGTAGAATTATATGTACAATGAAAATGTTGAGATTCAAGCTTATAAAGTAGCATTTGCACAAACCAATAAGATATTTTAGTTGTTCTAAAATGACAGCTGTAATTTTACCCAGTCCCTGAAAAAGATAATATAAAATAAAATAAAAAATTAGCAGTTAGCTCACCAACCCGATCGGAGTTAATCTTTTTTTCTCTCTGAACTGGACTTATACAAAGGGCTATCTACAGCAATATGTTCATACATTTCCCACATAACCTAATTTCAAAAGATCTGAACTACCCCTTTAATATCTAATCATAAGCTCAATTAAGCCAGGCAGCAGAGAAATGAAAATAGCTGATCATAAGTTATTATCTAAAGCATTTTTTTTCTTAAAATAATATCTGAATTTTTTAAACCCATATCCTGATTATAGTCTGCCCCGAAGGGAACCTCTGAGTTCCAATTACCTTTCTGTCACATAGCACACTACAGACACTGAAGTTCTGCCTTCCTGTCCTTGTTATGCCCAAGCACAGCAGTTGTCCRTCACTCAGTCAGAAGATTACAAGCTACAAAGGTGTTCCATTAAAACCCGAGCACTTTGGGGTCGGTGGCAGACCTGTCTGCTTCATGACAGCAGAGTGAAGCAGRTTRTTGAAAAAGACAAGGTCCTGATTAGTCTTTTATTTCCATAGAACCTCCCGATCATAACAAGTTTCTGTTGAGTGCAAATCCATTCCGAGCCGGTGCCTTGTAGGGCTTTTCTCTGCCTGTTGGAGGAGGCTTAAGTGGTTATTTTGTCAGTGGGGTCGGTTTTGCGCGAGGATTGAAGGGCGTTTAAGAGAATATAGGAAACATTTTGGATTCAACATAAAGCCAAGAGGAACCGTGTTCAAGCCCTACGACGAACACGGAATTCATTCATAATCCGATAGAGAAGCCGTTTCAGCCAGGACAGTTTTTTTTTTTTTTGCCTTACAAATTATTGGCAGGAAAAAAAGTGCACTTAGCTCCACACTGTGTGTATTTCTAAGAGTCTAACAGGCAGAAAATATCCTGCTCCTGCGTCTAAATCTGGCGAGGATAAATTTGTTCAGTCTGACTATTCACGACGAGCTTCTTCTTTTCTCTCTCTCTCTCTCTTCTGCTTTCTTGCTCAGGATTATGGCAAGCATAAAATGTAACCACGTTATTTCTGACATTCAAAGTGATCCCTTTTTTGGGAAAAAAAAAAAAAAGCCGCGCAGCAAACATTGTGGGG
This sequence comes from Austrofundulus limnaeus, assembly GCF_001266775.1. Lineage (NCBI taxonomy): Eukaryota > Metazoa > Chordata > Actinopteri > Cyprinodontiformes > Rivulidae > Austrofundulus > Austrofundulus limnaeus. The sequence continues at coordinate 7,836,595 of NW_013952405.1, forward strand.
AGAAAACAGACGTCTGTTTAGAAGTGAAGTGAGTGGGAAGGCATCGGGACCAGCTGAAGAACCTRGCAGTGATGCCTTTGATGGGCAGAGGATTTTATTTTACTGCTATTATCCCTGCGCCGTCTTCACTCCCCACGGCAGGACCTCGCCCACCCAGGTTGCCATGGTAAGGGTCATCCCGACTTCGCCCTGATGGATAGCTGCGATTCCGTCGCTGTAGAGGAKTTAAGCTGGACGCCATGGCAACAGGCCGCAGACAGATAGCGATGGGTGGATGCGTGAGGTTGTTTCACTGATCTGACTCAGCTGCTGTGAAAAGTGTAGGTTCAGTGCTGTTGGTTCAATATCACACTTTGGCAAATTGCTGTTTTTCTTGCAGAGGGCAGCTGCGGCGCTTAAACAGCCCACCTCATCGCTGGAACCGCTTCTCCGGAAGTCACGAAGGCCGAGCAGGAAGCTGAACGTTTATTAAGATCATCTACAAAATCTTGTATAGACTTGCGTTTGC
>NW_013952405.1:7844815-7847621 GCF_001266775.1 Austrofundulus limnaeus
CCCCCCCCCACCCCACCCCCCGGCGTCAGCTGCGTTGGCAGGCCGGCGGCTCAAACAGCATTTCAGCATGAAAACAACAGAGAGTATCAACTCAGCCTGCAAGAGGATTAAGCTCCTTGAGAGGAGAACTGTCTCTTTCATCACATGCCCTCATCTTCACTTTTCATCCTCTCCCTCTGTGTTTTTTTATTCTTATTCTTCTCTTTCCTTTTTTCTCATTTTTCTTCATGTGCATGTTGTACTTGACGGAATCATAACTGCTGGCTCTGGATGTTAGGCACATGTAGGGTTTTGCTTTTTTTCTTTTTTTAGGTATGAAAGATCTACGAGGTCCAAATTTGCATCGCATTGTGATCTATTATCAGAAAGGTTTATTAGCATTTAAAGTGCTCCCCTCCAGCCCTCCTGCAGCCTATGGGAGTCGATGCATTAGAGTCTCTGAAGACTGCTGAGTGCTGGCAGATTAATCCTGAATCAGACTGCCAGAGATCAGCTTTTATGCAGCTTCCTTTCGTGCACATTTCCCCCTTTGAAATAACCTGAAATATGAATAGGCAACCTGTTTCTTTACTGGTCTGTCTTTCTTTGTGTGTGTGTGTGTGTGTGTGTGTGTGTGTGTGTGTGTGTGTGTGTGTGTGTGTGTGTGTGTGTGTGGACGGACACACAAATTGCATATTTGCCCAGATCTGGTTGGCTCAGCTGACTGGTTTTGGGCATCGGGCCTGATTGCCCTTCTGCAAACATAACCAGGCCAAAATGTACACTCTCAACCTCTCGATGCACACAAATATCCACGCGAACACACAAAGCTCCGGGGAACAATGCTGCGCCGTGCTTTGCCAATGTTCCCCGAAACACTGTTGACACACAGAGTGTTTATATCCACATGGAGCAGTTTTCCTGTTTTTTTCCTCCACAGGCTATCTTATCAATTTAACCAGGAGATAGAAAATAAGCTTGACTTTTGCGCAGCGGTGTTTGTGTTTGATAAATGATTCATTTGGCGAAAAGTGTGATCAAGGCCGTGGCCGCAGTATCTATTTCAAGCGGACGCTGACTCATCCAGGAACATGGCAGAATACCTGTGGCTCCCAGTCCTCATCTCCAGTGAACTGTGCTCGAGAGTGCAGCACATCTACCTGTCTGATGATTTATCTGCATCAGCCGGACGTGGAGACGCGCTGTTTGTCGCCTGCCGCCGAGGGCAGAGCTGTGCTCATGTTTATCCCATCTGTGGGTTTGTTTGTCTTCAGCTCCAGCGAAATAKCTCATGAGCCACTGGACAGATTTTAATGACAATACAGTAAGTCAGCTAAATGAACAAATATTGAGCTAAAATGTTGGGTGGTAGTAGCTGAGAGTCATTTACAACACATACTGTGAGCACTAACTGATCATGCACCATCTGTTTTTAGAACTTTGCCGTTAACTTTAAAAGTCAACAATGTCTGTGAGCAAAATATCTCATGAACCACTGGTTAACTCTGAAAATGTGACCATTGGATTAATCTAGTCAACCCAATTCAAGATGGCCACAACAGTCAATGGTTTGACAGATTTTTGAGCTTATATTTTGGTGTGGTGGTAGCTGAGAGTAGCCTGGTAAAAACCAGACGCTTGTTCTTGTACAGAGGGTCTGGACTCTTGGCTATTAAGAAACTATTGCTCGCTGGAAGCGAGGACTCGACGTTTAAAATGAGTGGATCTTATTTTACCCAAACGCTAACGTTTGGCCGTGACRTTTGTGATGCGCCAACTCGACCGTGAAGGAAGCTAAGCTAGGAAGCTAACCGGAAATTGTGTGTGCTGTAAACAACCATACCCTACTGGGAAGAGGGAAGTACCAAACCAAACAAGATGGCTGTAAATGAGTGCTGCAGGCTTTGTGAAGCCTTGTCAACATGGACTGAATGACTTCATTCACTTTCTCCACTGCCATTGAGTTCAAGTTCAGTTTATTTATTTATATAGCGCCAGGTCACAACATACATTGTCTCAGGGCACTGTACATAAAAAGAATAATCTAAAGAAGAAGCCAGCAGGCTGCGTTGAATCACTTCATCACAGTCTCACATCCTGAGCAAACGGTGGAGAGGAAAAACTCCCTGCTAATCAAGAAGAAACCTCCAGCAGAACCAGGCTCAGGACAGGCGGCCATGTGCCATAACCGGCTGGTTGGAGGACAGGAAAGAGACACAGGTAAACACAGAAGAACTCCGCATCATTGCTAAACTACAGGCAGACTAAAACAGTGCAGAAAACCAATGTCATTATTCACAACTCCTCCTTCTGTTCGCTGATGGGCCCGGTTGAAATTCTACTGGAGAARTCCTTGTCTATAGGAGAAAGCCCAGACAGAGCAGAGAAGGGAGATTATCCAGAAGAACTGTGTAGGACGGTAATGGACAGGCTAAGCTGAAAATCATTTTTAACACATACCCTGAATGCTACACAAAACATCTTTGTTTAAAACTTAAGTATTTTAACCTGTATTTTTTTATAAAGAGAGGTAAATCCACTTTCTTAAATACAAAAGACTTGTTTATATGCCTGCAATCAAACACAGGCCTGTCTTTCATGCATCCAGTCTCCACTTCTTCCCTGTCTGTGGTAAAACAGTGGACTCACTCCCATAAATAGTGATCTGAGAGGCGCTGTGAGTCCCTTAAACATCTGCGAAACCCTTCAGTGTGGAGATACTGGTGCAGACAGCAGCACCAGTTTAGCCCCTGGGTGATCAAAGCCTACAGCTAGCTAGTCATTAGATGATACAGCAGGCAGGCTGAAAGCGGGGGGGTGGGGGGGG
>NW_013952405.1:7848549-7849757 GCF_001266775.1 Austrofundulus limnaeus
GTGTGTGTGTGTGTGTGTGTGTGTGCGCATTTAGGCCTATAGCCTTGTCAAGTTAGTATCTTCGCAGACTTCAGCCATGTCCTCTCATGCATATTACAGAAAAGATACACACTCTGAAGGAACAGTTGTTATCTATCTAACACACACATACACACACTTCCTCCGGTGAATGGGATTAAAGATCACAGTGACAACAGTCCAGATGGCCAGACACATATTCATGCTTCCATCAGCCCACCTGTTTTTGTTTTCCACTCCATGACCTTCCAACCACACTGTCTCCCTCTAAGATACAAACACCTCCTCCATAGCTGCAAATATAATTAAGTGTTCCAGCGAAGCAGTTATTAAAKATTGCAGTTTCGTAAATCGAGCCCATTCGAGCTGCCAGGTGTAACACAACCGGGCTGATCCTCGAGCAGAGCGTCGAAGGCAAACCTGCAGCCCCGAGGTTTCAGACCGTGGCCGCATCAACTGCCTCTGTTTTTCTTTGGTTCCTCTTCTCCTCAGGGTTCCCCCCTTACCTAACCGCATGACAGACACACACCATCTGCTCCGGCACTCTGCGACGGGGATGTGGAGTGGCTGAGCGGAGATAGGATCTATCGCTCTCTTTCTGCTCCCCTGCAGTCGTCACTGTCAGCGAGACCCTGTCAGATAGGAGCATCTATCTTGCTGTTGCTGATGCCGAGGAGGAAAGAAGCCACGAGCGAAGCCGGGGGCTCGGAGGAAAGCTCGGGCAACGAGGCTAAGCAATCAGCCCTGCGTAAAACCCTCCTGTCGTCTGAAAACAGAGGCCGCCGTCCCCCTCCTCCCCACGCCACGCTCAGCAGATCAATGCTAATGATGCACCTGAATGGAAGACGGTGACACGGCCATTGATGAGACAGGGAGGGGGTAGAGGGGAGCGGATCGATGGGCRGGTCAGGAGGCTAGATCCCCCGAGGTGAGGAGGATGCAAGGACTACATCTGCTCCTCTGTGCCCTCCCGCGGTCACATCACCACCCCATCCCCACCCCCCCACGCCCGAGTCCACCTCTGTCCTGTGAGAGTTCAGATGGTCTTTTTATCACTCCGCTGGCTACTGCTACATGGACTCCCCGGCTGTTAATTAGAGCGCACCACTGAACTGGGTTTGGGACATTCATGTGTGTGTGTGTGTGTGTGTGTGTGTGTGTGTGTGTGTGTGTGTGTGTGTGTGTGTGTG
>NW_013952405.1:7850409-7852650 GCF_001266775.1 Austrofundulus limnaeus
GTGTGTGTGTGTGTGTGTGTGTGTGTGTGTGTGTGTGTGTGTGTGCCTGTAGGGGGTCTGGCACTGTACTCCAGACAGGTCTTTATTAATGTTGCGAAAGATGACAGTGTGGGTGGACCTCAGACTGAATAATTACACAGAAGTTGCAGAAACATGCACAAATAAGGGACGTATGAAAGATATGATGCCGCGCTGGGAGAAAATGAAGTTAAAAAGCAAAAACAGGAGAATCAAAACAACATCCTAGAGAGCTGCAGGATACTTTAACAAATCAAGAAGACAAACAAACCAGACCACCGTAACGATCTCTTGGCGACGGCATCAAAAAATTAGCAGTTGAAATAAAAATATTTTTTCCGCGTATCTGCCAGTGTGTGCAGTCTGATATCACATTCAGGGGTGGAATTATAGCAGCTTCTGAGTCACTGTTGGATGAACTGGAACTAAAAGAGCCACTAATATGTGTTCATSAGTTCAGCAGTGAAACGTGTTGCTGCAGTTTCCTACAGGAAAAAAGAAAGAAAGAACAAGAATAATAAAAAAACCAGACATTTTTAACTAAATAGTTTTTGTGGGCTTTAAATTTATCATTTAACCTCAAACATTTAAAGAACTTGAAGTTACTCAAGTGTTTCAACTCATTCTTTAAGGACGAGCACAGGACGCACAGAAATCACAAACTATCAAATGTGCAATAATAACTGTTAATTGTAAATTAAGTTGGTATAAACTAATGTTAAACAAAGGCAAGTACAAAGCTTGAAAATACTCTCAGGCTTATAATGTTGTATAAGTTGTTTTGCTTTCAGCTGCTCTTCCACAGGGGTCACCGCAATGAGTGAAAGTTGCACAAAAGATTTGGCAATCGTTTTAAATTGGATAAACTTCCTGATGGAACCTGAGGTTGAACCTGCAACCTTAGGATTATCAGGCAGCACTGAACAATAAGGTAGCACAGCACCAAGAACTTTTATTTATTTTTTTACTGTTTAGACATCTTAGGCAAGTGTCCAGGTCTAAAATACACACTGATGAAAAATAATTCCTAAAAATCTTGCTAAATCTGCCTTTTTTTCTTTCAAAAGTATATCCCAGGATAAAATCCTAAACATGGGTGTGGCTGCCAGAACAACCAGTCAAGGCTGATAAGATGTGGATGGAACGAGGCATTAAAAAATGTGCACAACCTAGATTACAGTTTTACGAGCAGARCTGGGGTTTTCAAAAAGTGGTTGCTCAAAACAGACTCAGGGCTTACTGGTTGCAAACACTCAGAATATAATAGATTGTAAAGGAACTTTTGTTACTAACTAGTCTTCATCAGATTCAACTCAATGAGATGCTGCCTTTAGCGATGAACCACAAGAACATTTATTCTCCTTATTATTGGCAGCCGGTGACAAAGGCACAGTTTGTTTCCATCTTCTTGGTCAAATGTATGAAAAATAAATAAGAACRCATGAATTCAATTTTTAGCACCAAAATGCTGATTGCCAGAGTTATTACCAGAAAACTCGACACACAATAGAGGATCAACTCAATGATGATGAGGTCTTTCTAGTCTTTGTTGGATTTTTCACCCCCTAGTTTCTTAAAGACATGGCTTTCAGGTTCATTTCACCTCTTTTTTCTCTTCCTTTTTCCAGTTCTCTTTAAGCACACATTGCGATAAATGGGCTGTCATCAGGTGAACTGGAATGAAAATGACTGAAAWACAGTCCAAAGTCCAAAGGAAAGCACTGAAAAACGTTCCAAAAGTCTGATTGATTACAAGAAACTCTGGTTCCCTAGAATCACAATATAAAAAAACTGTTGTAGTTCTAAGATTTTTTAACATCCATCCATCCATCCATCCATCCATCCATCCATCCATCCATCCATCTAACCAGCCAGCCAGTCATAAAATGACGAGTCATTTGTTTCAGAGAACCATTTGATATTGAATGAGTGAAAGTATATCATCAGGTATGGAGAAATGTAATCACGTACCTTGGGCGGAACCATATGTTTTGTCAAGMAGAACCCCCACCCCCTTTCCTCTTGATCTGTTGAATTCCACCTCCCTGCCTGCTTTCTGTGAAAAAGCTAAAGAAGAGAGATTGTCTCTGTTGTTAAGGAAAAAAAATAAAGATATCACAAGGAGTAAAAAAAGTAAATAAATAAAACTATGAAATAGGGATACAGTGGTTTGCAAAAGTATTCATACCCCTTGAACTTTTCCATATTTTGTCACATTACAAC
>NW_013952405.1:7853666-7855190 GCF_001266775.1 Austrofundulus limnaeus
AAAAACAAACACTGGAATGCAGTAAAAATATTTGCATTATTTTTATTGAATATTTTTAAATGTATCAGCCTGAAAATAAACTTAAAAAGATAATTCATTTAACTTGTGATAGTATGTGCTGATGCATTTTTCGATGCAACGGTGTTTCACTCTTTTTATCATTTGGCTTGAAATTGTAAAAAACGAGCTTGGAGTCTTAAATTTGGAGGCTGGGATTACTTTTCCAGAGACAGACCGTCAGAACTGGAAAGGGGGAAACTCTGTGCTGCCAGACAGAAGTGGGGGGAGTGAGAGGAGGGGACCACGAGCTGGTGTCGACATATCAAAGAATAAATACAGAGAAATCACGTCTCGTGCTCAGAACAGTTTATTCAGCTTTGTTTATGCTCCTCTGTATCGATGACACAGTGTCTGCCGGGGTAAGCCGACATGTTTTTCACAGCCATTTTCGCTCAGCCGTCCTCGGGGGGGGAATGAAAGCGATGGCAAGGCGAAACCATTTCGCTGTTGCATTATCCATATTTTCTGCGTCCACCAACCCCCCGCTGCATCCTGCCAGCTCTCATATCTTCTTCACTGTCAACAATATCTTTTACCGATCGCTTGTAGTCTTTGTCAACTGCACGTCTCTAACATCTGTATCACTGTTTGCAGGGCCTGCAGCTGTGTTGGAATGAATTCAGATGCTTTTAAYGTTGACAGAAAGTTAGAATTCTGATGGCCACTGAATGTGTGCCTCTATTTCTTTCTTAATATCAGAATCCTCGGCCCTGATTTCTAACAACAGAAAAACTTAAAACAGTCAACCTCTGAACTTCATAAAGTCTGGAAATGTTTACTGGGGTACTCAGTTTCCCTGCGTGGGTCCCAGGTTGTCTCAGTTCAGGGGTTTCAGCCCGAGTACACCACAGCCCATGGAGGCTATACCCTTCGAAGTACAACTAGGCTACATAAAACCTCTGTTTAATGAGGTGGTCTACTCTTTGGATGATGTATATTTGTGTGAYCACGCACCCCATTACCATAGTGTAACAGCCATCAGACTTAAAATGTGTTGGAACACGTATTCACATGTTTTCATGGTAGGTATAACCACCAAATTCAACGTGGTACTAAAAATAGCAATAGCAAAAATGTCATCTGCTAGGTGGCTAAACATACATTCAAAACCAAATTCTTCAGGACGTCATCTTCATTTTCCTGTTTAGTTTGCTGACCTTGCTGAGAACGAGCCCATGAAATGGGCCAATCTACCKTGCAGTGTAAACGGTCTGCAAAACCCAGAATTGCAACACAGCCACAGAACCTTGTCGCTTGACTTTTGGACCTGCTCAAAAAAGTTGTGAGACAAATTTGAGCCCCAAGTGYCTCAAATCCATCTCAAGACAACTAGAGCTGGATTTTGACCCCTGTRTGAAAGTTCTCTTTTGACAATAAACGTGTCCGGGTCTAAAAAGGAAAACCTATGGAAAAGGGTTAAGGCCACAATCAAATATATATATATATATATATACAGTGTGTGTG
>NW_013952405.1:7855403-7859931 GCF_001266775.1 Austrofundulus limnaeus
GTGTGTGTGTGTGTGTGTGTGTGTGTGTGTGTGTGTCTATTCTTGAATTTTTTCCTTAAATTCTGACTTTAATCTTAGAAATCTTTCATTAAGGTCAGAACTAAGGAACAAAAATATTTTTTTACTCTTTGATCACTGGGTTAAAAACACTCAGAATTCTGTAAGACTGCAACAGAAAAAGAGCATCCGTACGTGATTTTAAATCATCTTATTACCAATGTCTGCAAGAAAACTGAAGTGAAAAAAAACAGCAGTGAGGGAATATACTCAATACTGGACACGAGTTCGACATCTACTGACTTTGGTCTAGACATCATAAAACACTGCATTAAAAAAATGCAATAATCTCAGCTTTCCAACAATATGTTGCTTCTTACTGAGCCTGTTTTCAGACAGGCAAAGCTGTGTTAAATGTTTGACAGCCAGCATTTTTTTTTTTTTTTTTTTGGAAATGGTTTGGTTTTGCTGAGTAGACCCAGCACAGAAAAGCTTAGATTTCTGCTTGGACTCCATTCTGATTGGTGAAAACATGTCAGCACATTTTAAGCTGCAAGGTAAAAAAATGTGTCATTTGTTCAGGACAATCTTTCCCTTTTGCAATAAACAGTGACACAAAGCAGATTACTTTTGTTTAAACTATGATAGCATCCAGCTCTGTAGAAACGCAGCTGGAATCCTGAAAAAAAATTCTTGTCTTAGTCACTGTGTTGCTACTGTAGGTCATAAACTAACGGCTGGACATGTTTGTAGACAAGTATGCAGTTTAATGGACCTTTTTGAGTTGAAATCATAAAACAAACCGAGCTGCGTTCCGCTGAAGTTCAGCTTTTATGTGTGTTTCACAGATAAACAGGGTGCGCACAAATACAGCCCTCATTTAATGCATTGGAGCTGAGTGTTTCAAGTCAAAATCTCTGCTGGAAAATAGATCTGACTTCCAGAAAAAAAAAAAAAAAAGATGTTTCTCCACCTACAAAACCTCCCGGGATAGAATGAGAGAGGTCTCTTTCCTCAACCCAGACAGCTCTACAAACTACCCAAAGTAGATGAAAAATGCAAAACCTGATTCAGATGCTCCACTGCAACAGTCAGCAGTTTTTCCTGAGGTTACACATTTAATTATTTCCTTACAGTTCCGCATTGTTTGGTTCTCAAATGAAGTGTGCCTCCCTGCTTCCGACGCTCTGACGTGTGAAGAATTCCTGTTTGACTGATCTGCTGTTTGCACACAGACGCTGCAGTCCCCTTCCTGTGGAGAAAACTTCTCTTTTTCACCCCTACATCTAATCTTAAGTGTAATTTCCACCCAATCGCCTGCTGATGTGTAGAAATGGATGCTTGCCACTGTGATATATATTGCTCGAGTATAATTGCCTCTGAGCAGAGCCGTCTGCAGTGTGGCTGTGGGTGGAGTGTGGTGTAAAAAAAACAGCTTCACTGCTGCATGAATGCAGCTAAAACATCTCCAAACAAGACCCCCTTACACACACTATTTCAAACAGAAACAACAGCAAATAAATTAGAACCAGTTTTCCTTGACGTTTTAGACAAAAAAAACTTGTGTGATTTGTTAATACTCAGATTTTGTGATGGGTAAGACTTCTAGCTACTACCACACCAAATTTTAAAAGAGTATCTGTAAAGTTGACTGAGTTAGAGCCTATTATGTGTTCTCTGCAGTTGATTAAGTGTGGCAGTCATCTGATGATGGATTCACTCCAAAAGGTAAACAGTTGTAGAAGTGCTTCTAATGGTTAGGTTTTAAGACTTCCATTGAAATCTGTTCAGTGGTTCATTAGATATTTTGCTAACAGACAAACAAGGTTGACTCAGGTCAATGCCAAAGTTTTAAATAATGATCTTGCGCAATCTTTTAGTGTTTAGAGAACATRCTATTGGAATGATTCTCAGCTACTACTATCCTGACACTTTAGTTCAATTTCTGTAAAACTGACTGAGTTATAGACATTATTGTGTTTGCCGTGGTTGGTTAAGTGGGGCGGCCATCTTGAATTGGTTTGACTCCAAAAGTGAATCAGTTGTAGATGCAGATCCATTGGTTACTTTTTAGGAGTTTCAATAAAGTCCATTTGCTTGTTCATGAAATATTTTGCTAACAGACATACAAGCAAACACACAAGTACATAATCACCCCTCATTTTATAATGATGTGTGATACTGACTTGCAACAGTGGTGTCCAGTCCTGGTCTTTGAGGGCCACCATCCTGCAAATTTTGGAGATTTGGAGATTTCTCCATTCTAATACACCTTTTAATGAACACGAAATTACCAGGTTTCTGCAGAACTTGAAGAGGTGATTTAGTCATTGAATCTTTGAGCAGGGAAACGTGTTAACAAGCTTGATTCAAATGTTTTTAAAAAGTTTGAACTAACCCTTAAAACAAGTTTCCTCTCCTGTTCTCTTATTTTCTTATTCATTGTTATTCCGAGTGACAAATTCTTTTTAGACCCTGTTGTATAGATTTTATAATAATTTATCTACTTTCTCCGGGGCGGCTCTGAAGTGTCCTTTGTGTCACATTGACAGAACAGTGATTCACCCGTACACTACATCAGGCCATAATTCACATCAATGAAACAGCAGCAAGACAAATGGCTCGGCGAGATTCATCGCAGCCTCTAATAGGATTTAAAATCACCAAAACCATCACAAACTTCAGCAACAAAATGTGCTGCATAATGAACCAAACACTGCAGCGGAATGGCTTTAAGGAAATCAATTACACATGAGCTGGGCAGAAAATAGCTCTGAAATGTGTTATGGATGAAACACTTCTTTGGGATAAGATTTTAATGGTGGCTCCATCTGATTCTGTGGACGACTGCCAGGTCTGAGTGGACCAGCAGCGGCTCCAGGGAGTAAACTTTAACGGGGCAGACTCCGGCTTTCATTCCTGAATGGCTAACAACATCAATTTTACAATTTGCGCTTCATTTTTTTTGTGACAAAAACTAGATTATTGGGTTAATATTTATATTGCGGCCATTGTGCGTAAGGTTGTCGCCATCTTTTTCTCTCCCTCTCACACCCATGGGTGGAGGTTGTATCGCAAATACGCTTCGGTCTAATAATTAAATCAAAGATTCTGACTCTTTATCCCCTCCAGAGAAGAGAGTTTATGATTTTAACAGTGCTAACTCTTTCCTCCCACTAAACAAAACAACACAATGGGTTGCAAAAGTGTCCACCCTCCCAGAATTATTGTTCTGTTTGGCTGCATGTAAAATGTTTAAAGTAATAATTCTACAAAATAAAATACTCCAGATTCAAAAAGCTAAATGAGAAAAACTTGAAGGTACATAACTCTAATAAATAGAAAGCTAATAATTAGTGCATGAATATCATATTTATGTATGGACAGGGTGAGTCAAAAGACTCAGGACACCCTTTTATTTCAGAAACAAAAGAGGAAGTGTAATATCTGAATACCCCAGCACTTAATGGGTGAGGAGGYTTATGTTTTAGGTTATGTTCGGAACATGGCCGCCAGCTTGAAAGCCGCCATATTTGATCCATATCAATTATTTTCCAATGGAAAGGAGACCATGTAGCAGATCAAAAAAGGCCAGAAAGGTCACAGAAATGGATCGCTGCAGTCAGGTGTGCAATATCTCCTGTGGTTCAGAAGTCATCAATACAGAAAGTTCAAAACTTTTGCAGTTCGTCACAGGTAACTGAAGATAGATGATGTGTTCAGCACCAGGGATAGCACACTGAACCTGTCTAACAGCTGTGCATCATGGATAGTGTTCACAGTTGTTATGCAGATATAGACACAGAAAACAGGTCATAGTGTTGGAAAAATTGTCCTTTGTCTCCCCTCAGTCTTTAGTTTTCTGTGCTTTCTTCTTTCCTGGACTTCCTGTCCAAGCTGGGTGATTGATCCTTTCTCTTCTTATCTTAGTTTCACAAATGGATTTTTAAACAGAAAATCTTTAGTGTTGGACACAGCAGGTTTTGCTGCACACTGTTGCTGAGCTTACGTGAGGCTGGGCATGGATGTATAGGTCAGCTAAAACCAGCAGAACATGTCCCGATGCTAGACTTATCAGTGCTGCCTGCAGTACCAATCACTGCCAGCAGGGTGACTTGGTACATTTAAGACGAATGAGAATGAATCACCTAAAAAAAATACTAAAAAAAAAAAGTTTTAAATTTTTATTAAAAGGGTCTTTATTAACAGGCCATACCTGGTCTGGAACACAGCCAGGGATCTGCTCTGGTCCACAATCACTGTTTCCTCACCCTCCTCTTCTTTGCTTTCTGCCACTGTTGGGTCTTCAAAATGCTTCTGTGCCCCTTGTGGGTCAAAATAACAAATGATACAGAGAGTGACCACACTTACAGCTCACAGGACACATCACAGCCTCCAAGTATCCATCATGTGGGGGATGGGGGTGGGTGTTCCTTCATGCAGGTAGCTGTCCACTGCTATCAACACAGTGCTTACACATTTGATACCTGCACACACACACACACACACACACACACACACACACACACAC
>NW_013952405.1:7859941-7862083 GCF_001266775.1 Austrofundulus limnaeus
AGAGAGAGAGAGAGAGAGAGAGAGAGAGAGAGAGAGAGAGATTTACATAAAAAATAAATATGTGCAAATATTTTGCAATGTAGCATTGCAATAGCTCAAATTATCCAAAGGAAAGTAGCTGAAAAAGATAAATCTAGCACAAAAAAGCAGATGTAAGTGGCTGAAATTATCACAATGTATCTGGAAACAAATAACTAAAACTAGCTGAAAATAGCTAAAAAGTAGCTTCAGTTAAAGACAGATGAAAATGCATAAAAGGCTTAAACTTGCAGAAAATAGCTGATAGAAGCAAAACAAATTAATCTGCAGAATAACTGAAAAGAGCAGAGAGATAGTTGAGAAAGCAGAAAAAGGCTAAAATTTGAAAAATATATATATACAGTATATATAAAAAGTTGAAGCGGTTCTGACGCAGAAACTAAAATTAGTGCGAAGTGGTTAAAAMAAAGCAGAACCAGATAAAAATGTGGAAAATGCAGGAAAAATGTAACTGTTTTGAAGGATTAGACAGATGTTGAAAACAGCTCCATTCAGTTTCAATGGGAACAAAAATGGCCAAAAAGACTAAATATCTCAAAACGTCTAAGTTTCTGAAACACCAAAAATCAGAGCCAGAATGTCCTAAAGGAGCTGAAGGTTTCGGTGCATGAACTGTTGAAATAGCGCAAAAACTGTGGAATGAGATATGAGCTGAAAAAATTAACATATGGATRATGAGCATTCAGACAATAAAAAGACAAATATACTGTAACACGGTACATGTTTTCTAAATTAGTGATTAGCTGCAGCTTTGTAGCAGCGCATGTCCTTCATCTTTCATTTTCATTTGCGAAATTTATTTTCAGCAGCATTCCTGATGGCGCTCACTCAGCCTGGCACGGTCCCATAAATCTGCAGGTTCGCATTAATCTGGAACCTCTGGTTGTGAGTGTGACCGGCTGGACAGTTTCTGAATTTGTTTCAGTAAAGGTGGTGGGGGTGGGGGTGGTGGAGGAAACCTGAGCTCTCAGGTTCATTTAACTGCAGCACCTCTCCGCWCAGATCACTTTAACACAGGATATGTATCTCCTGCTGGTTGGATCATTTAAAGCTGTACTTCCCCCTCAGAGCAGTTGTGTTACTGGAAACCATTTATTAAAATTGGCCATTCGGGTGGGGGGGAAATCAAATCCACATCAGCATCATTCACCTTTCTACGCTGAAAAAGTCCCCCMAAAAATTGCTGCAGACTGATTTCATGACGGAAGGCTTCCTGCAGCTGAAATGAGACGGAGCATGAATAGAACAGTGTGTGAGTCTGCAATGCCCCAGTAAGTTTGTAAAAGTGGACGTAGAAACCATGAATGGATGTTTAACTGCAGCTAACAGGAGACGTAACTGAAGTGAAAGTACAGACCACTGAGGAAATATGGTGAGAAAAATCAGGCAGCATTTCTGCTTTATTAAATACTAAAAACATGTTTAATGTTTTCTTTTTACATTTTTAATCTGCTTCAGTGTTTAATCACATGTTTTGGACAGATTTTATGTGTAAGTTGGAATTTTTTTTATTTCTGTATTTAAATAGAGTTTAGCATAAAAGAGCCACATAAGCAAATATCTACATCCACTGCCTCTTTAACACTTTTAACAAGCACTCATTAAACAGCAACTGTGGAAAGAAAAAAATGCTAGATACCCCCACCCCCACCCTCACACACAATTCTTACTCTTATAACTATAATGCAGATAATTTCCCAGATAATATCCTACTTTTATGTGTTAAAGGACTCTTGTTTTTGAAGCTGAAATGTTTTACTCATGACTGAAACTAAATATAAAAAGTCTAATGACTTGTGGGATTAAGAGTTGAGTATATATTTAGACTATGCTGAATAAAATTCGAAAACACCACAGTTCAAAAGAAGCCCACTTTTCCATTCCACTGATTTATGACAGACGTAACAACTTTATGAAAAATCTGTTTTAATTTCAAATTACATCATTCYTTCAGAGATATTTTGCCGTTATTTTGATTTTTAGAGGAAGCAAAGGCAGAGAAAAACAAACCGAGTGGATTTCTTGAGTTGCTTGAGTCATGTGAATTGCAAAAATCACGTAAACACATGCGTAAATTATCCTGATCATACATTTGTACTATAC
>NW_013952405.1:7862146-7863358 GCF_001266775.1 Austrofundulus limnaeus
ACAGGTGTCTGTGTGTGTGTGTGTGTGTGTGTGTGTGTGTGTGTGTGTGTGTGTGTGTGTGTGTGTGTGGGAGTGGTGCGTTGGAGCGAGTTGCTTTGCGCTGGCCGTTTTTATTCTCTCTGTGTTTCCTCGTTCTCTCTTCTTTCCCCCCCTCTTCCCTCTCACGTCATTGTGTTCTGCATCAACCCCCTTTCATCCCTCAGAGCTTCGAGAAGGTTGGTGCGCTCTTTCTTTTCTTTTGGTACTTCTTTTTGTTTCAGAAAGCGACACTTATTAAAGCACCAGGAAGCAGAAAAAAGGAGAACGATATTGAAAAAAAAAACGACAAAGAAAATGGAGTAGTTTTAGAGTCCAACAATTAAAAAGTGTGTCCAAAAGCTGAAGCGAGCAGAGGCGCTGCGATGACGGAGCGGTCTGCCTACGCAGCAGAGTGCATTGACTGCATTGTGAGGCCTTGTGTGCAGAACCCTTGGTATTGCCTTCACTCCCCGATCAATGTTTTCTGCATGGTATGATCTTGTTGTCATGGAGACCCAAGAATTGGAAGATTAAAAAGAGGCAATGTTTGCATGGAAGAAGTGAGAGGAAAACCAGAAAGGAGCATGTCTGTTGACTGACGGACTGACAGCAGCATGGCGCAGTGTGTGTTCGCGCTTATTGGTATGCCTGGATTGTGAGATTATTGAACTTGCTGTCTTTTCGAGTCTTGCATCTGTTTCCTTTTTTTGTTTTGTTTTAGTTGTTGTTTTTGCCTTTTGTTTGTTTGCCTCTCCTCCCATGCCATCACATCTGCTCCAGCTGTTGCTCTGGTTTGGAAGTATTGCACCCGCAGTGAAGTTTCTACATACAGCTTTGTTCGKAAGTTTTTTTTATTTTTTATTTTTTTGGGCGGGGGCTGAATTCATGCCATTAGCTCAAGATGAGTGAAGAAATAATCGCATTATGGTTGTGATTTTTGTTTAAGTCCTTGAAATATGAGTTTGTAAGTTGGCATCTCATTGGGCTGCGACTAGGTGACAAACAGCATTTGCTAAAAGAAGTCTCCAGACTCAAATGTTGGTGTGGGGTTTTATTTTCCCCGCTTGAGTTGCAGAGACTCACAGTGTCTGCACTTGAATCTTGAACATGTTTCAAAAACTTTTTGTGACAAATTTTCTCTCTAAATAGTCACAAAGTTGTCTCAGGTGTTTCAAACCCTTCCCAACTTACCCC
>NW_013952405.1:7863410-7868833 GCF_001266775.1 Austrofundulus limnaeus
GTGTGTGTGTGTGTGTGTGTGTGTGTGTGTGTGTGTGTGTGTACATGTTTTTGTAACCTGGTGGGGACGATTTTTGACCATTTTACACATGGCCCTTTGTGAGGACTCACTTACAGTATGGGGACAAAAGCCTGGTCCCCATCGGGGGAAATAMCATTGGTAGGTCAAGGGTTAGGACCAAGGTGTGAAGTGAGTTTAGGCTAACTTTAGGGTCAGATTGTTATTTGGGTGGTTAGTTTTAGGGAAAGGGGTCAAGCTCAAGCCTTAGAAATGATCAGTAAATGAATGAAAGTCAACGCAAAGTCCCCATTAGGGTAGAAGAACAAATGTGTGTGTTGTTCTCTGCATGTCCACTAGATGAAGCCAAAGCCTGCTTGTTTCTCTGCTTCAGGAGATTTTCTTCAATATTTTTCTTTTTCTGAACCGAGAACACTTGAAATACTGATCACATTGTTATCTTCTTGCTTTCAGTTTTGTTGACAAAGACAAAAATGCATTCTAGGATCTGATTTGACTTTTTGGGTTATTTTTTTAAGATAAAAAGAGAAAAGATAAAAAGACGATAAACTGTTGTTTGCACGAGAACTGAAATACTGCAGATTGTTAAAGATTATATCAAACTTTTATCATCTTTTAAAGCTAAAGGCTTGGGTAAAAGCTTCTTTTTTTATTAGTATTATTGCAACAAGCTCCATTCCTCCCCAGTAAAATTGTGTGTCGCATTCAAGTGAATCGAACAACAAATATATTTACTGTCTGTTACCAAAATATCACATGAACCACTGGATGAACACTGGCAACCACAAAATGGGTATAATGCAGTCAGTTTAACTAAAACATAGCTAAAATGTAATGTGATAGTGGCTGAAATTCATTCACAACACATTCTTATGTGACATTTTCTAATAAATAAATTGTGCTTAATATTATTTTCTAGGTTTGACCAAAATTAATACAATGCTATTCATAATTTTAGATTTTGATTTTGTTGTGGAATACTTATGTCTATATCACCTTGACACTGTCCACTTTTCATATCTTGTGATATCCTTCCGGACGTCAGCATTAAGTTGACCTATTTCGTGTATCAGGATGGGACAGGTTATGATTGGTTGTTCATTATCACATGATGTTAGCTGACAGTATAACATTGCTTGCCGGCCTATGACAGGCGGGCCCACATCTAACAGACTTCGTGATTGCTTTCTGTTCCATGTCTGCCCATCAATAAATGACTTTATGATCATACCCGCAAGACTTGTCTTTTTAACACCCTTTTCGCCGTGTTTCTGACCATCTTCCCGCGACAATTTCAAAGAATCAGACTTTATTGTAATGTTTCAAAAATGATCCTGAGCAATGGTTCAAGTATATTTATAATCATAATTTTTTAATTTCAGGTTTTCAGAGGAAAGATTTTCAAAGTTATGTAACTATACAAATCATTCAAGCACGGCTCCTAAACTCATTAAACAAATCAATGATATGTGCAAATACAGTATAACAGGCAACTTAGCAATTAACTAACTTTCAGCAGGATGTTTGCACACGCTGTTACCTGTAGTCTGTCACTAAAACACAATGTGTTCCCGGTTTGTTCAGTTTTCATAATAAAATGTTACCAGTTTGTCACATAAAACAGTATTTTAGCTCCAACAAGATGAGTCCTAAGCAACTCATTATTCTTATCAGCTGAAAACATGAAACACAGTAGATCATGTGTCAAACTCAAGGTCCGCGGACCAAATCTGGCCCTCGTTAACATTTTATCCGGCCTCAAAGGGAATACTTTACATGTAAAATAGTTTGATGGTTTCTCTTTTAGTCACATTCTTCTCACGACAGCTGGCCATCTTTCAAACTAGGAAAAGGAAATTTGAATTTTTCAGTGATCTTGTGGAATGGAATGGATAAAGGGAAACAAAGAACACTTCAAATGATAATTAAAGTCAAATAATTCAATTTTTAGAGAGGATTTTATTTTATTTTTTACCTTGTGGTAGAAATAATACTTTATGTTTGAGCAAGTAATTCATGACATCCTTTAATGACCTAGGTTTTCATGACATGCTGTTCATCTGCAGATAGAATGATTAAAGTCAGAACAAGGTCTGCTAACAACAATAATCATTCTTAGATATCACTTGTGTTTATCTTTGTGTTTTCCATTGACCTTGTATCAAATCTTGCTAAGACGACAGAATGCTGTTTGTTAATATATATATACGAGGCCTCTTGAGACAGCAGAGTTAGACAGTGAGCAGTGTGGAGAGACTGACAGAGAGAAGCAGAGGCACAGAGACAGAGCAGGTTGTTCTCTGTGTTTCCTGTTGTTGCAATAAAACTCAGCTGATCATCCCACAGAGTACCTTCATTCTTGGACCACGTATCTCTCTGTCGTTGTTAAATAAATATTACCATAACAACCTGATTTGCTGGAATGTCATTAAATTTATCTCTAAGACTAAATAAATGAAGAAGTTGTTGAAAGAGTGTAAGACATAAAAAATGAATGCTAATGATAAGTCTTTTTAAATGTAATCTTTTTTTCTTTGTTTGTTAGATCATGTATAATAAAACATCATTTGGAAAAGTTAATGTGTTTCTCTAAGAATAATTTGTTTGACATTTTTATAATAAATGACAGAAATTGCCCCTTAGATTAGACCAAATTTTGAATTTTGGCCCCAATTTTTTAAAGCAGATAAGTCATGTTTAACCATAACTCCACCTGACATCAGCAGAACTCTGTGTTTCACTTCACCTTTCACACACAGGAAACCTGTTTTTCTACAACACCGTCTCCAAATGTTTGATATTAATGCTTTATAACGTGTTTACAAACTAAAAAAATAACGTAGTTTTAAAGTATTAATAAACCCTTTAGTATAGTGCACTCATTGTAAAGTGGTGCCACAGTAAATGATTCAGAAACATTTAACTGTATGATTCTCATGCAAATCTTCCTCATTGCAGGACTAAAGCATGAGTAAACATGATTGTATCTCATGATGTTCCAGCTAGAATATTTCTTCTTCAGTGAAAATATGTTGAACTTCCTGGTTAGAAGTGAGAAGTATGACGTCGGCTTGTTCACAAACTGAATTCTTGGATGATGGTTAGACCTGCTCCAATACTGAAAACAAACCATCTGAACAGCCTCTGACGCTTCTCCCGTCTGTTGCTGATCGACGTACACACAGGTGCACTGTTAATGATTTACTTCTGAAACTAGATCACTTCTCCATAGCTGCCTGTCAGTTAAAAACACAGATCAACAGAAAGATGTCCCCCCGAAAGAGTATTTCTGACAAAAATGAAGTCAACATCTTGTTGTGATCACATGAAAAAATGTGTAAAATGTTGGTTCAACAACCAAAATTTGTCTGCATTTACTGCTGCTGTTTAGCCAAAAATTTAGACCCCTTTATTTGTCAAACTCTCAACAACGATGTGCACTGAAATCAACTGTGGCCGACCCCTGAGGGGTTCTTACACAGCTGGTGGGGTTAAACAGTCAGTTAGAGGAAATGTTGGATTTTAAAATCTAAAACACAAGGAGTGAATCAAAACAGGAAATGGAAAGTTTTAATCGTCATGTAAATAGGACATTTTTACATGACAATTACAGACATCAAACGTCTGCGTAAAACATTTAAAGGGAAAGCGCTGAGTCATCTTTTTTTTTTCTTTTTTGTTTTCGTGTTCGCCACCGCTCGGTGTGTCTGATGTCTATCTGTGTGGCAGGCCCAACAGGTTGCATGACAGCACGACTCCCTGCATACCTGAGGGAGTCCCGCCCACCGTAGCATGGGCTCTTCAAAACAAAAACCTTCCTCCTTCACTCATTGGTTTATTCAAAGAGACCAAGCCCTGCCTCTCACGGCTCATTGGCTGACAACACACAGGTGCCACTCAAGGTGGGCTGAATATAAATCTAAACTTATTTGCCACCAGGTTTGCTGTTCATAATAAGCAGCTTCTAGGAAAGAAGACAGAAGGGTGATATGGGATGATTTCACGAGCCTGGACAGATTAGGTCATCAGTTGGTGGATGCAGGATTCTGACTGATTGAGTTGGGTTTCAGTTTGTTGAGTTTGTTTAACATGAGCCTGAAAAACAGGAAGTCCTTCCAGGACAGCGTGTAAGTAGCAATCATTTACTTCTTGTACTTTCTTCCTGTTTGATTTTTTTTCTTAGCTTTGCTTTGATTTCCAAATGTTGTCTTGCTGATAAACAGATTATGACACATTATTATTAATATTATGTGACCAGGCTCTGTGGTGATTGGTGTATAAAAGTGAAACTATACTCCAGAGATCCGGGTTGTTGCCCAGAGATGACTTCAAAAAAAAAAAAAGAATGTTCCTCAGGGGTTTTGAATACAGTCAACCACTCGTTTTCATGTACAACAAAGACCCAGACAAGACTGACAAACACTAACAACACATCATGTGGCGCTCACTCATCACTCATCACTCATCACTCCTGAATACATTGTTTTTTGCTGACGACAGATCACAAGTAATGAGCTGCGTTCACCTTTTCTTTGGAAACTCTCTCACCTGAGGCAACAAAGAAACGGAAAGTAATGAAATGTTTACTGTCAGTAAGCAGGAGCTGCTTTCACCTGAACACCAATGAATTTACTCAAGCTCCCATSAGGGACAGATAAATGTATGTATTTATCTGGATTGAGTAGGATTGGATCTTGTTTGTATCTATTTTAGTTCTGAGTCATTTATATGAAAAAAAAAAGGCTGGATCATCAGTTTGACATTTCTCCTCGCGTCTCTTGGATTAGCTTTCTGGACGGGTCACCCAGACCTGCTGGCGTGAGGAGGAGCAGCAGCTTATTGAGCACTAAGAAACCGTCGRCACAGAGCAACAGTCTGGAAGCTTCAGAAGTGGAGGCCTCGCAGCTCAATGACAGCCCCCGTTCTAAAACGAGCCCCAGGTACTTTAGATTTTACTTCTAACATGAAGCTGAGAAGAAAATACAGAAATGGAGATGATAATTTTAAAAACAAAAGCTTCATTTTCTTTAAGATAACACCATAAAGTGACCTTTCTGTCATTGTCAGCAGTAAAAAACCAACAAATCGAAGTCACASTCTGGACACTGCAGAGCTGGAGGCTTTGAAGCTGAAATATAGCCTCACTGCTAAAATGCTCCCCAGGTACTTCAGACTTTACCTTCAACAACAGCTGAGGAAAATAACAAAAACAGTCAATTATTGATGCGAAATGTTCAATTTGCACTAAGATTGCATCATTAAATGACCTTTGTGTCTGTTATCAGTGTGATTTGGATCTGTTGTGTCTGCAGGGAGCAGAACATCGCAGAAGATGATCTGGAAAGATCAGATGGGATCGTCAACTACGTGAGTTGTTTTTATTTATTTATTTATTTATTTATTTA
>NW_013952405.1:7869265-7870389 GCF_001266775.1 Austrofundulus limnaeus
GTGTGTGTGTGTGTGTGTGTGTGTGTCTATGTATGTAAGTGTGTGAAAAAATATATATATACATTTTTTGTGGAAAGTCAATCTCTAAGGGTTTTATGCATCAAAAGAAAGTAAAATTAGGCAATTTAATAGTAATAAAAACAAACTTTTACAGTGAGATAAATCATTTAGAAGTAGGACTTGGCAGTCTTCCCAGACTTGGACACCCCAAAAATATCACCCTGAGGTCAGACCATGTAGTGCTCATAAAGCCGTAAGCTCCATCAGACTTTAGGCCTCAGTTAGCAAGGTGACAAGATTAATATTAGAAAAAAACTGAATAATTAGGACTTGTTTTGAGGAATTGTCAGGAGGCAAACCTATATCCACCTCTACATTAATTGGCATCACATGTTTGACTTCTTGAACGTCTTTTGAACACTTGAGAGCAAATAATGTTTGGTCAGAACAAACATCTTCATATACTGAAAGAGACAAGTCAAACGATCAAGCCTGATCATTGAAACAGGAATCTGTTTCACAGCAACAGGATCTGAACACTCTGCAGTCAGTGGCTCCTAAACCAAATATCCCAGTCATATGTGAGACTAGCTGAAGCTCATCTAGAACTGAAGCATGCAACAGAATGATGCTCCAAACCAATCTACAAAAAAACAGCCAAAGTATGGAAAAGATCTGGTTAAAATCCAGATATCAGAAATCTGTAAAAAAAGTTTTTTTCTTCAACCTTTTGAGATAAAAGAGTGATGACATGTGATTTTTTAAATTTTATTTAACCTTTATTTCAACAGGCAAAACTTTAAGAACAGTTTCTTATTTAMAATGTTGGCATGAGAGAGCAAAAACACTTAAAAATGGGAAGATGGGGAAGGGGAAACAACATAAACAGTACATAAAATATATCAAATGAACGGTGCATTCGTTCTTTAAAACTGTTACATGACTCCTTAAAAAGATCCTTTAGTCTGCGTTTAAAAGCAGGAATAGAAATCAAAGTGCCAAGATGCAGTGTATTTTGACAGAAGTTCCAATCTACACTCACCGGCCACTTTATTAGGTACACCACGCTAGTAACGGGTTGGACCCTCTTTTGCCTTCAGAACTGCCTCAATTCTTCGTGGCAT
>NW_013952405.1:7871192-7872636 GCF_001266775.1 Austrofundulus limnaeus
CCTTTCTTCCCCATACTGATGCTCGGTTTGAACTGCAGGAGATTGTCTTGACCATGTCTACATGCCTAAATGCACTGAGTTGCCACCATGTGATTGGCTGATTAGAAATTAAGTGTTAACGAGCAGTTGGACAGGTGTACCTAATAAAGTGGCCGGTGAGTGTATTTGCTGCAGCAAAGCGGAAAGACATGAGGCCAAAGGAAGACATGGTTTTTAGGATTTTCAGTCTAATAAGGTGGGAGGAACGAGTATTGTACCTTGGGGGGGGGTTCTCGTTGAAGTAACTGATTTAAACAGGGAGGTGAAAGACCTAGCAGGGTTTTGTAAATGAACAAGAGACAATGGGCATTGCGGCGAGACTGCAAGGAAAGCCAATTCACTTGAGAGTACAGACAGTCGTGAGTTTTATACGGAGCATTTATAACAAACTGAATAGCAGAATGGTAGATTGAATCCAATTTTTGAAGACTTCCCTTGCAAGCATGGCAATAAATTATGTCACCATAATCAAACAAAGGAAGGATACACATTTCAACAATGACCTTTTTAGCTGAGGATGTGAAAGATGAACGGTTTCTGTACAGGAAGCCAAGTTTTGATTTGACCTTAGTTTGCAGCGTAGTAATATGGTGACGGAAGGACAAAGAACTGTCTAACCAGATTCCCAAGTATGTATTCTGTCACCTGCTCAAGGATCATTCCAGTGAGGTTATGTAACTGTGTGCGACTGAAAATGTCCCTTAAACCAATGATCCAGGCAGTGGTGGCTCTAGGATAAGGATGAGGGGCAACAATATTACGGTAAAAGAGAGGACAAGTTCAAAATCCTTTCACACAAATACCCAGTTGTACATTTACCCAGTCACACATTGAAACATCTTTTAATGTAACGTACTTTAAAAAAAAGCTTGCACAGTGTATTATCCTTATCAGTTTTACATGCATTTTAATGCAGCATGTGAGAAAATCCAGCCACTTGTTGTCAGACTTTTTGCAGGATTGTTCAAATTGTCTTTTTAAAAAAGACTTTTGTTATCATGATGCTGGACTGTCTTATTTAGCGCCACTAGTGTAGTTTTGATTTTCTTTTTTAAAAAGAGATAACTTTCTAATTGCTGTTTATCCGAGGATATACAGTATTTAACAAATACYGAGACCTGAAGGTAGATCATTTGTACTTACTGTTTTCTGTTGTGCAAAATATAATATTTAAAAGAGGCTGAACCCCCTTTGATTTTCAAACAAAATGTAAGAAAAAGAGTAATTTCAGTTTTGAACATGTCACCTGTTTATTTATTCAATTGTTTTTCTAACACAAACCAAGAAAAGTGCACATTCACAGTTTGCTTTTAATAGTTTAATTTTGATTGCAAATGTGCTTATAAATTTATGAAGGATTTTTTTTAAATCTAACAAACAATTCTCAACATTGAGATGATTGTTT
>NW_013952405.1:7875145-7889189 GCF_001266775.1 Austrofundulus limnaeus
CTATTATTCTACATTACAAAATGTAAAGAATATTGACACTATGGCTTTTTAAAAAAAAACTTTAAACCTACATTAGTTTTTTTCAGCTATTCTTTGTATTTGAAAAGTTCCAAGCTTTGCTTTCAGATAAAGTTTGATTTTCATGTAAATCATTAGCTTTTCTTTCGTCCAGCTGACAGAACAAACCTGTATGTTTCTGCATACCTGCAGCTTGTTAGTGAAAACAACTTTTGAAAACTATTCATTTCCTTGACATCTTAAAACTCCAACAACACCGTTGAGCTGAAATACTTGTAAACATCCACGTTCCAGTTTATTGTGTGGACGCTTTCAGTTTTCAGACGTTCGAACCTTGAAACATAGTGGAAACATCCCACATGTTGGTTTGTTTGGAAACATTCCAGGAGTGACAACAAGCCACATGATGGAGGGCTGGGTCAGTGACTCATGTGACCTCAAGACACCTTATAATCACAGTTTGCATTTGTAATCTGGAACATTTAGTCCACCAATTGGAACTGAAGAAACTTTTTAGTTGACCTGGTGAAACGTTTTTGAAAAATCAGAAAAAGTCCTGTTTCCTTCAGTTGAACCACTTCCTGTGAGATGAGTASGTCCTGGAGGACTGAGAAAAGAAGCCACTTATTTATTGATCTATGCGTGCAAAAATAACAACAAAACAGCAGCACTGTGCTCAAGATTTGTATTTTCAGCTGCTCCTAAGGGATAAATTAATTATTTCTGTAAATACCATGTTTAGATTTAGATAAATTACTTAAAACACACAAAATTAATGTCTGGTTTCCACCCGCAGGCCTTCCTAAAATATAATAAAACCTTCCACAAACTGTTTCCTGGGATTCCAGAGGGGGAAAGTCTGACATATGGTGAGTTGAGGCTTCTGTTGGTCGTTTGTTTATATTGATTAAAGGCAAAACTTCACTTCCTGCTTTTTTAATCCAGCTGTTTGCTCCATTATTTACTGCTTGATAGTTTTATTAGCCAAGCGGTCCGCAATAAAAGCTGAGCCACTTCCTGTCGGTGAACGATCCAACAGAAGTGCTTCTGTCGGCCACTCGAAGGCTTATTTTAACATCTCTGACCTGACTCTGTGTGTGTGTGTGTGTGTGTGTGTGTAGTATTCACCTGCTCCTTACAGAGAGAAGTGCTCTATCATGGAAAACTCTTCGTGTCTGACTACCATTTGTGTTTCTACTCGTCTGTTCTGCTCAAAGAAACCAAGGTAATGTGTGGCGACACCCGGATGAATTCTCACGCAGCACGATGCTGTCTAAGAATTCAAACTGAATAACCAGATTAAATCCCCTTTAAATCCCACATCGCAGGTGGTGATTCCCATTTCCAGTGTGAGGGAGCTCAAGAAACACAACTCAGCTCTGCCGATGCTGTCTATAACAACCTCCAGTGAGAAGGTTAGACTCGCCATCAGGAATTCAACGTGTTTCTTGTTTCTTAACTGCAGACCCTGCAGCGTGTTCTGTAACGTAAAGTGTTCAGTCGTCTACGAAAACAGAACCTTAATTAAAAACTAAAGATAACTCAGTAATTAAAACAAGCTTGAAGCTCAATTAAACATCCCACATAGCAGACAGGTGTGGACTGGATCTGATGTCAAGCTGGCACTGCTAGTTGACTGCTGGCATGGAAAGTGGTTTTTCAACTAGATGTGGGTCTGTTCTGGAAAAGTTGCCACTGTTTTTAAGGTGGCATTGCACAACTGGCCCAACSGTGGTTTGGTATATGAGGTACAAAACTGATCAGTGCCAACACTGGCCCAGTTGTTATCTGGTGTATGTGGTGCCACCAAAGGACCGTCGTTCTTTACAGTATCTGGCTCAAGCTTTACTGCTCAGATACAGACATGTGGGCCAGAACTGGATCAGTTTTACTATGTGGGATGATGCAATGAAGCCGTAATGATTCGTGGTAATTCTAACCAAACAGCTCAGACCTTCTATTTTATTTTTAATTTCTTTTCCTGRTATAAAATTTAATTCAAAATGCATTCGATTTGAAAATAAAACAAAGAACATGTTTTTTTTTGCAATTTTTAAAGCTATTTTTATATTAAATGAAGTTGCTTACAGGCAGATTGAGTTGTACAGTATATAATTATTATAGATCTACATAACAAGATTGCCACTCTGACAGAAATATTTGTCATTCAAGTCTAAAAAAATTAATTTTCATTTGTTTACTTAAAATAACTCATCAGCAGGCCGGACTGAAGCCATCTGCTGGCAGGATGTGGCCTGTGAGCCACCAGTTGAATAGCCCTGCTTTATGTGTATTTTCTTCATTTTAACAGTGATTTTCTTACTTCAGTGTAACTTTTACTGATTGCAGTTATAGATTAATTTCTGGCAGAGTAAACATTTATGACTTGATGTTAAAGAAAGCCTCCTTATTTTTAAGTATTACCAATCAGTTAAAAGTAAACACAAAAACTAGATGAAAACTGTGGGAAGCTATGGTTGTGTTAAAATGAATGTGTTTGTCGAGATTTAACCTTTTTTTGTCTCTCTTTTTCAGTATTTATTTGCCTCTGTGAGGAACTTAAAGTATCGTTTGAAACTCCTTCAAAACGTTTGTTCACAATCACAGGTGCTGTATTTTTTTATTTTTTTACTGTAAACCATACCCACCCAGCAGTTAATAAACTGTTTTTGTGTTTGAAATAGGAGGAAAGTGAAAACAGCAGCCCTCAGCTCTCCTCTGCAGAGATCGATGGTGTACGTGACACGGTGAGTTTGCAGCTCAGTATTTAAGAAATATTAAACACATACAAGAAGGTATTAATGTTCTGCGTGTACTTATATCGTCTGCAGATTTCCAGCTCTTCTAGTTTCGAGGGCATAGAGCAGGACTCGTGCAGCATCGATTTAGACAGCAGCTTCCTTCAGATGATGGGTGAAGGTAGAAAAATATATTCTAGAATTCATTCATTTACTGAAGTATCGTATAAATACCACAAAATATAACGAGACGTTTGTGCTTTTTCAGTTCCTGGTACAAGCAGTTCTTCTCGTAAAAGCAGCTTACCAGAGGAAGACCACAGAGGTGTGTGAACGCATGAATTACCCATGATCCTCAGGGAGGCTTCAGCATGGACCCACAATGGTTTTGTTTGTCTTTAGCTGTATTGCTGGTTCGGAGGGTCACAGAAAAAATCACGTCGTTTTTCTTCAGAGATGCTAAAAATTGCAGCGTACTCTTCTACATCTACATATTGCTGTGAGTATTATTTTAGCACTGTGCAAAAGTCCTAGTCCGACATCTTTTACTCTTTTAAACAAGTTTCGTCAATGTTTCTCCAGGCTTTTTGAGAATCTTTCAGGGTTTTTTTTTTTTTTTATTTCTTTTTCTGCTTCTTCTATGTTATTGTTCTGATTCTTTACTCTGACCTGAGTCACAAAATAAAAATGACTAAAAAAGAAATAAATCAAATGTTAACTCTGCTTTAGGTCTGTTCATACATGTGTCAAAATGACCAATTTGCTCCAATTTCCTCAGATGAATTTGCAAATAACATCCAACACAACACAAGCAGGATTTGTTCCCCCTCAAACTTGATTCCCAACTAGTCGAAAGGTATACTGGTGGTTTAGAAGTGAACAAGATAAAATAAAATGAACAAATAATAAAATGAACTACAACAAATAAAATAAAGTGAAGCTGCAGTAAACAAATGTTTCAGTCCGTATTTAAAGAAACCAACAAGTTCTGAACATCTCAGGTTTTCAAGTTGGTTCCAAAAATTAGCAGCACAAAATAAAAATGTTGTAACTTGTTTGGTTTTGTTAACTAAATAAAATGATTTCTGATGACACCTGACCAGTAATTCTGACACGGATTTAGGCCTAAAACCTTTTAGTGTCCTAATGACAGAAAAAGAGAGGATTTTTAATTTCATTGCGAACAGGGAGCCAGTGGAGGGATTAAAGGACAGGAGTGATACGTTTCAGTCTCCTGTGCACATGTGAAAAATGTTACAATCATGTATCTAAAATAAAAGCCTCCTAATTGTCTGTGTCCTTTAGACAGAGATCCTTTCATTCTTGTAGTGTTCTGGCTAATTTAGTAATAAACATATAGTAGTATTAGTAATATTAATAATAGATGCTGCTTTACACAATACCTAACTTTATAGACTTAAAGGTTTTCATTTGATCTCATTCTACTCTCTTTTAATGTGGTTCATATAAGATTTTATTATAACTTTTTAAAAAAGAAAAATACTAATTAGAATTTTCATCAAATCTTACTGCACCTGAGGTAATATATCAGTAGTGCAACGACAGAAGTTTATTATTAACATTAAACATCTTGAAATGCTGTCTTTGTCAGTATGGTTTTAGCTTGCTGACTCACTGGATTGCYTCAAAGCTGTCAAGTAAAGACAAAGATCTCAACCTTCATTTTCTGATAATGGACAAGCTTTTCACTCGTGCCCTGCCCTGATMCACTTTACTGATATCCTATCACTAGAAATGTTCAGGTTTTAATTCAGAGCTCTGGTCGGGGATAAATTCAGTGTTTTTAGTACTTAAAGGGCTGAGATCTGAGACGTGAAATAAATTGAACTTGTTTTGGAATCTTGCAGAATGTTGCTGCTGCTGCTGGCGTCTGGATACATCGGGCTGAGGATCATGGCTCTGGAGGAGCAGCTGAGCTCTTTGGGGGCCCTGTCTGATTTGTCCAGAGAGTGAGTTGCCACATCAACATAAAAAAAATAGAGAGGTCACATAGAAGCAGTCAAAAAGAAAATAAAAACAGTAATTTGTTGGGAAGCGTGTGCGTGGTGGGAAAAAAAAGGGTGAGATAATGATATAAACTGGTTTAAAAGTCACGACCTGATCAGATAGAAGTGGAGTCGTTCAGCTGGTTTGTTACAGCGATGTCAAGAGATAATTAATCRCACGTCTGCACGTCACACCTGGAACAGTCGTTTGTGTGGAACACTGAAAATCTGTGATCGTCCAGATTAAGATGCGTGAGACAAAACATTTCGATCAGAGTAAAAATGTTGGTACAAAGCAGGGACGCACCCACGTTTTCAGAAAAACAGAACATCAAACCACGATCAGGAATACTGTGCTGTGATATTTAGTTTGTCATAACAAGGTGGATGGAATTTAGAATTTAAAAAACTGAATGGGAATTTTTTTTTTAGCACTCTGTACCTCTGGCATATATCACAACATATTCAAAAGCTTAAATGAGTCCCAGAAAGCTGAACATTTCRTGGCTGAACTGGTATTTTAACATATTTTACACAACACATCTTAGATTTTGTGATTTTTGGAGATTTTGTCACAGAATGTTCGACAAACAGTTGATCGAGTCACACATTAACTTTCAAGTTGTCTAAACTTTATTTGCAAACAAACTGAAAACAGTGTTTTTTCATACATGTACAAATTATACACCAAAACATATTTGTCCTTTTGCACCCAGTTTGTCACTCGCTGCTATGGGATTTATAGATTTCTCTCAAATGTTCTTAAAGTGGGATTTCTATTAGGTTTTTTTTGCCAAAACAAGTCTTTTAATCTTGTCATATTACCTACTTAAAACGCTGTAGGAACATAAAAACTGTGACCATTAGAGGGCATCTAACGCAAAATCCACTTTGGTCCTTAAATCCATTTTGTTGTGTACTTGGAGTCTCTAAGAAAAGTTGATTTTAGTTTCTCTTAGTGTTGAATAGATATCTTTATATTCTGTTTTTGTCATATTTTTCAATTTGATCAGTTTTCTCTATTCTGTTACCTACTTTGAACAATAGCGTCACAGTATTTGCTGGAGAACTTTTAAATGAGGTCACAGACTTCTGACTCACCAATTCCGCGAATCTGCGGTTTGTCGGCTTTATTCTCCTCATTTCTGTGCCGCTAGATAATCGAATCTCTGCTCTCAAACTACAAAAATGACTGAATGTGGGGAAGTGGACATTGGGAGTGTGACCTGGACTTCAATTCAAACCTTAGAAATAAGAACAAAAAAAGTTACCCAGGATTTGGTGTGTACTGTGATTAAAACACAAGATGATAAAAAGATAGATGTTTACTGCAACTTAGAGTGGAACAAGAATTCATTAAAAAAGCCTATGAAATAAACTGATTTAAAAATCTAAAATCTAAAAAATGCAAAAATATCAGAAGCAGGTCACAGAGTGGATGGCTGTGGCGTTCCTTTTGTGTCAAAATAAGTTTTTCTGTCCATGTAAGATGTATATGTAATGGGATTTTTAAGGTGATATGCTAAGTGATATGTTATGTATACACATATCACCTAACATATACACATAACATATGACATAACATATCACTTAGCATATCACCTATCCCAATCCTGATCAAAATCTTAAGACCAGTCAAAAAAGTGCAAGAATTTGCATTTTGCACYATTGGATCTGAAGAAGGTTCTAAGTAGAGCTTCACAATGTTAAAAGAAGAAATCAGTGCAAGAGACAAGAACTTTTGAGCAGGGAATTTTCTGAAAACTGCATTTACACTCAAACATGATTTTTTTCAGCTGATCAAAAGTTTAAGACCATAGCTAAAAAAAAACCAACCCGAAAACCCCCCAAAACAGGACTCAGTAATGAGTAGCTCCACCATTCTTGTTGATGACTTCAAACAATGGTTTAGGCATGCTTGATGCCAGTGTTTCCAGGAGGCTAGTGGGAACGTTGCTCCAAGTATTGAAGATGGCTTCATGAAGGVCATCCACTGTCTGGAACTGATGTCCATTTTTGTAAACTTCCCTTGCCATCCATCCCCAAATGTTCTCAGTTGGGTTTAGATCMGGGGRACATGCAGGATGGTCCAAAAGAGTGATGTTATTCTCTTGGAAGAACTCCTTTGTCAGGYGGGCATTGTGAACTGCAGCATTGTCCTGTTGAAAAACCCAATCATTACCACACAGACGAGGCCCTCAGTCATGAGGGATGCACGCTGCAACATCTCCACATAGCCAGCTGCTGTTTGACGCCCCTGCACAACCTGAAGCTCCATTGTTCCATTGAAGGAAAACGCACCCCAAATCATGATGGCGCCCCCACCACTGTGCCGTGTAGAAAACATCTCAGGTGGGATCTCCTTGTCATGCCAGTAACGTTGGAAGCCATCAGGACCATGAAGGTTAAATTTTTTCTCATCAGAGAAGACAACTTTCTTCCHCCTTTCAATGTCCCATGTTTGGTGCACACTTGCAAAGTCCAAACGGSCARTTTTGTGGTGTTGAAGAAGACGTGGCCTTTGAAGATGTTTTTGTTTCTGAAGCCCTTCTCTCACAGATGCCGTCTGATGGTTATTGGGCTGCAGTCAGCACCAGTAATGGCCTTAATTTGGGTAGAGGATCGTCCCGTGTCTTGACGGACAGCCAATCGGATCCTGCGGCTCAGAGCTGGTGAMATTTTTTTGGGTCTACCACTTGACTTTTTGTTCCATAACCCTCAGGATCATTTAAAAAATGCAAAATGACTGTCTTACTGCGTCCAACTTCAGCAGCGATGGCACGTTGTGAGAGGCCTTGCTTATGCAGCTCAACAATCCTACCACGTTCAAAGTCAGTGAGCTTTTTTACTTTTGCCATCAGGAGGTCTTGACAGTGTAAAGACTTGACAGAAAATGACATGGAATCCAGATTTTTGCACAGCTTTTGGCTTTTAAAGACTATGGTCTTAAACTTTTGATCAGCTGAAAAAATTGTGTTTGAGTGTAAATGCAGTTTTCAGAAAATTTCCTGCTCAAAGGTTCTTGTCTCTTGCACTGATTTCTTCTTTTAACATTGTGAAGCTCTACTTAGAACCTTCTTAAGATCCAATAATGTAAAATGCAAATTCTTGCACTTTTTTGACTGGTCTTAAGATTTTGATCAGGAGTGTACATCTTACATAGACAGAAAAATTTTTTTGACACAAATGGAACGCCATACATTTGGGTACAATCTGACTGCATCCCTGCACAGAAGCTGGTTTTCAGTTGGGAAGTTCTTTCCTGGATGCAGCACAGCCTCCTCCCTGGAGTGGGTACGAGGCGTGAAGCATTTGCATTTAAAGAGACAGTACCAAAACGAGTTGCTCTCAGACATGCCTCAGAACAGGGGGTGAGTGAGGGGCTTGTGGAGCTACAACAAGGAGGTACTCAGACCAAAGCAGTGCAGTTCCACTTTATGTAGACCCCAAGTGAATGATTTAAATGTGAAAAAGGTTTTAAAAGCATATGTCTACTTTAATCTTTGACGCTCAAAGTTCAAGAATTTTTTAATGCGATGTGTTGCCTTTGCACAGCCTGTTTGAGGCTTACTTTAGTCTTTTGTGTTTCTGTCTGCCTCTCAGTGACATCAGGAATTGTCTAGCAGCAGCTTTAACAGTTTTTCTGATTCTTTACACATCTAAGATGTAGCCATTTTTCTTCTCTTACTTCAAAGTTGATGTTAGTCCTAGGCACCCTTCAACATCTTAGTCCGTTGCTCTCTTTAAATCTCACTCTCCTCCTCTTTCTTCTTTTCTATATTTTCAGGTTCCAGGAAACGTAGCCACCAGCTGTGCACTGTTCCACAGCGTCTTAACACCAAACCTCACTTCCTGCACCCCTAAATAAAAATATATTTTCAAACGACGTTGTTTCATCTGCTTTGAACACAAACACCTCTCAGAAGAAAACTAAGTTCCTGGATTAAGGTGGATGTTCCACAGTTCAGCAGGAAACTGAAGGCAGACTCTCTTTCATGGCAACCTGCTGAGAGCGTTTTTATTTCTTTGGACACTGAACGGCTGATCTCAGCAAGAAAAAGTTACTGAAGTCTCTGCTGTCATTTTTGGGAATTACCTCAGCCTGGAACCACGAGAGCAAACTGAAGTTTAACTCAGCTAGAAAAGAACTTATCTGTTATTTCAGGATTATGTGAAGGCCCGTATTAATTATGATCTCACTGTGAGAATGAGCGAGTTTGTGACCAATTCTCACCAGCAGAGGGCGATCACACCTAACAAATGTTTTGCAGATTTGTCTCAAAACTGTTGTTTAGATTTCAATAAAGTGGCCAAACAACTCACAAGACTTAAAAAAAAAGTTTTTTATGGCAAAAACAGGAACAATGTGTTATTTGTGTAGTTGTGATTTTTTAGTAATTGTGCAACTGTATGATTTCCGTACACAAGTTATAGCTCTGCACTTGTTATTCTGACCAAATAAACACTGTTTATACCTGTTACATTTGCTTTATTTATTTATTGCATTTTTAGCTGATTTACAAAATCTGCTAAATGGAAACTTCCCTGTAGGAGTATATCTGGCACATTTGCATGATGTGCTCACAATTGTAAACTATAAAAACACACAAAATATAATACATTATTGAAAAACGACTCCAATATTTCCGTGTTTTATACAGAAGTGATTTTTATTTTTGTCGTCCATAAAAAGGTCAAGAATCAGTCCATGAATTAACTTCATTACATCATATTTTAAGTTCCAAAAAAGCAACATAAAATTACAAATAATACAAAGAATAGAATAGATAAGAACAATAACCATATAAACAGTCTACCTATTATGTCTAGACCCTCCAGCCAATTTGATCACACTCAAACTCTAGCACAAAACTCAACATTACATCAATTAGTATCAGCGATAAAAAAAAATCAATTTCCCACTTTTTTTTATTATTTTTCTTTAAAAGAGCTTTCTAGTATCATGTGTTCAGTTTTACCCTCACGTAGACTACACAATAGATAATAATTCATCCGGTCATTTGCTCTGCAAAGCACAACAGACATGCATACAGTTTTTACTGCTCAACCCCCCCCCCCCCCCCCCCCCCCCCCCCAACCCCATTATAACACATTCAAGGCCAGGGGATACAATATATATGCCAACATTAGTGGTGCATCAAGAAAACAGAAACTTTCCACCCCCATTTTTTAACCCCATGACTCAAACGTAGTTCCAGAAGTTTTCACTTAGTCCCCAATGAGCTCAGGAAACACAGAAGTCCATCATTACTTCCACAGAGAGGCACGTTCTCTCTCAAATTCTTCAGAAGACTCAGATTCCTGGTTTAAGGTTTTTCAATTATTTTAAAAATTAAAAAAAAAAAACATCAGACACAAAGTACAGGATGAGAACAGAAATATTTCCCTGCTGGAGCTGACAGGAAGTGAGTGATGTTCAGAAACCCCTTTAGGCTGCTTTTAGAGACCCTCCAAAAAAAACAAGGAGTAATCAGGTCCGTGATAGTTAAGAAATGTTCCCTTTGAATAAAACACAGCTACTACCCCCGACGCTGATGGATCTCCTGAGCAGCGAGCACCTTCTTGGACTACAGCAGGCCTATAACCTGTTATCCACCCAGAAAAATTCATATACTTGATTCTGGCCTGAAGAACAAAGTCAATAATAAACAAACAAAAAGACACAAAGACTTACATTTTATACCCTTATTACACTTTGGATGCTTTGTACAATAGTGCTGAACTTAAGACCTGCTCTTTTCATGCTTGATCTGATATACATAGATATATAAATGTGTAAGTAGTGTGTGTGTGTGTGTGTGTGTGTGTAATGATGTGCAAAGATGTGGTGGAGCCTGCACCACACCAACAGTGAGAGGCTCAAATATGGCTTGTGTCACACATTGGAACGTGCTGCCACCCATAAGAGAGCTACTTTACACTTCAGACCAGCGGTCTACACAGAGGGGAGCCCCACTGTCCCGTCCTGGCACCAGATCTGAATCACATCGTTTAGTCGTAACACAGAAATTATGAAACAATCTAAGGCGCCCACTAGAGCTGCACCGATGAATCGCCGGGTGCCGATTTCCTCGGCGATCGGCCGATACTTGGACCTAAGCAAAGGTCTGAGAATCAGTCACCGTCCCCCTTTTGCTCTGCATGAGCACTCCCAGTTAAAACAGGTTTGTATTGATTCAAGGGTATTTTTCAATGTTTATTCAATAAAAGAAGATTGGAACATTGAAGGTTTGTTGTGACCTTTTAACACTTGACTGTGTCATAAAAAAAATGGTATCGGCAGGTCAGGCTTTTTAAAACTTTGGCGGTCGGCCAGAAAACTGAAATCGGWGCACMCCTAGTGCCCACACCAGAACCAACAAGTCAGGATTACTTACAAAAGAAGCAGAAAATGTGCTGACGCAAACAGGAGGCTGACTCGTGTGATGAGTGCTACTCGTAATTAAAAAAATGTAT
This sequence comes from Austrofundulus limnaeus, assembly GCF_001266775.1. Lineage (NCBI taxonomy): Eukaryota > Metazoa > Chordata > Actinopteri > Cyprinodontiformes > Rivulidae > Austrofundulus > Austrofundulus limnaeus. Next base: position 7,886,385 of record NW_013952405.1, read on the forward strand.
TAGTTTATTTCTGATGATAGTTTGGAATCAAACAAAATGAAATGAAAACATGATTCTTATTAAATGGGGAAAAGACAGCTTCATTTTTTAGAGCCAAATCCAAACATTTCTTTTCCCAACTTTAGACTTACAACTGTAGGTTAACGTTTAAGAAATGTGCTTTTTGTTTTGGTTTGTCCATGCCACAGTTTGGACAAAAGGTCAATCACTTGTGTCAATATGATGAAGTGACAACCAGTTATTTTCTAGAAAAAAACGAATGGAAAAGAGAGGAGAGGGGAAAAAACTGGCTCTGTTTGAAGGTAAAAATAAGAACCAAGCACTCCACAGCTCACAGTTGGAAGCAGACGTGAAGTGGATTTATGGGGTGTTATGTGCTTGGCTAATTCTTTTTCTGGGTTGCAGTCATTTTCTTGACTGCAGTCTTTTCCAAAACTTCACTTATCCCTTCAGATTAACCTCTTTTTTTTTCTTCTTTTTGTAAAGCATCTGTTAGTGCGCTCAAGATCTGACGCTGTCTTGTTACTCAAACAAAATGGGAAAACCCCAGAGTGGACTTGAGATTCTACAACAATGAGCTCAATCCTGGGGAACGGATACGCTGTTCACGGGAGATGGTTTTGAAGAATCGTGGAAATAAACACAAAGTCTTGGCCATTTGATGAACTCATCAGAAATAAAAATGAGGGAACGTCTCAAACACCCAACGGTCGTACAAAGCTTGAGAAAGTTTTCAAGACCAGTCTTTAGATTACCAAGAAAGAAATGATGTAAAAAAAAAATCGGAGCTGTGTCCTCCCGAAACTCCACAAAAAGAGTAGTGTTAGCTGAACAAAAACTTGGGAGATGCCCTGGCAGTCACAGGGATGTCCATTTAAAAGGTAAACAATAAGCAGGAGGAGGGAGGGAGCACATGCTTGACCCGTGTTTGTCCACTGGAGAGAGAGCTGGTCAAGCTGTGGAGGTATTCCAAATTAAAAATGATCAACTTGATAAGACTCCGTTAGCCTCCTACGCTTGCAGCTTTCCAAGTTGTCAGGATGTCCATCTCGGTCTGCACCCACACACATAATCTCATGTGCGAACGTCACTGAGGCGTCGCAGGTCCACAGAGATTAAAACACACACACACACACACACACATTTTAATACACTCATCCAACATCCACTCGCTTCTAAATTACATCTGTGTGCCTTCTTAGACAAAACAAACTCACTTCCCCATTTCAATCAGATCAACATTAACTGGTGAATTATTTTATCCGTTTGTTTTTTATTTCTAAGTGTTTTATTAACACTGTACAAATGTATAAAGCTAATGATGTATTACAAAATTTTCTCACTTTTAAAAACAGGAAACACGACTTACAGCGTCTTTGTTTTTTGTTGTTTTATCCTGTAGGTATGCTGCTGTAAAGACACACTGATGATCTATAACTCTCTCACACACACATACACACACACATCGCAAGCATGCTGATGCCCCCTTTCATACACATGCAAGCTCAAACGCACACAAACACACAGTGTCATAGATACAAACACAGAGAGCCTGCTTGTTTCTCAGGCGTGCTGTGCAGCCAGGTCCTGGTTGATGAAACGCCGTAGCCTTTCCAAGTACTGACTGTAAAGCTCGATGTCGTTGTGACCCGCCCCCTCCACCCAGAGGGGCTCCACCGCCTTGGGGCAGCGCTCAAACAAGGCGAGGCCGTGAGAGAAGTCGATCACCTCATCCTCCGTACCGTGAATAATGAGCACTGGAGACGGGATCTTTGACACCTTCTCGATGCTGGAAGACAAAGTTCAGACATTCGGGCATCAGAATCGATTGTTTGTTTGTTATTCTTTTTTTTTTTTTTTTGGTGGGGGGGTGCTTTTCTTAATACAATAACAGGTGGATGTCTCGCACCGGATTCATGTCACAAAATAATGGTTCATGACTGTGATGAAAGTTGGGCATTTTACCATTTTGTTGGCATTAATGTTTTTTAAAGTAATGCATAACAGAGGATAAAGATGCTACAGAAAAGGTATGAGATGTTTTAATTGGATTTATTTATCTAAAAAAAATACATCCTATTTTTTCCTCCAAAAAGCTGTGTAAATACAGGTATATTGGAAAGGCCAATATTTTAAACCCTACATTTATTCGAAACAGACTCTAAACTCATGAAATGGACTGATGATGGATTCTATGGATTATAGAATAAAAAATACATTAAGTGACAATGGATACAAAACATCTATGCACGCTTTTAAAATACCAGGTTTTTGTGATATAAGAAAAATACAATTGAAACCACTGAATCATTTTGAAACGTCTAATTTACATCCTTCACATCATAACTGAAAAGAAAAAAAATTCAGTTCTTGAGGAAAAAGACTACAAACAAATACAAGTAATATTTTAATTTGTCTAAGTGTGCATAGCCTTAAACTAATAATTAATATCTAAGATCTTAATACTCATTGTTTTTGGGAACACACCTGCTGTCAACTGAAGTGATTCTGATTTAGGGCAGGCCAATAAATCTATAATGATATCAATACAAACAGAAAAAATGCTCTAGAATATTGATGGTTTCTCTGATCCAGAACTGCACAGCATTCTGGAGGATGTAGGCAGAGGAAAGGCTTTAGTCACTCAACCTCTCGTAGGGTCAGTTAAGCAAGGCTGGTGGCATCAACTCACTCACTCTTTGGTAAGCTAGCAACAATCTGCTGAGTAACATGAACAGTAGCAATTTCATGTTTCACCACCGTGCCTCAGAACTGCTTCAAAATAATAATAATAATAATAACAAT
>NW_013952405.1:7889637-7907053 GCF_001266775.1 Austrofundulus limnaeus
AAGGAGAAATGAGCAACAGCTTGAGAGGAAATTGCAGATAAAAAGAGAAAAGGCCACGTCACCAGTTTGTCAGTGTTTATCAGCCTTTTTTCTCCTGCTCCTTATTTCAAATAGGTATAGCATAAAACTAATCAATAAATATCAATATTGACTGATAACGCCTAAGTCGTGATACATTTTTTCAGCCATATCACCCAGTCCTACTCTGATCAACATGTCCAAGGACTGGATTCCTGACGTTCTTAGTTGTATCCTACAGTCAAAGCTGTGGTTCAAAAACTGCTCACTAAGCAGCAAGTATCTCATTGTTGACACCTTATCAGTCAGGACAAGGTAACCAAAAATTCCTCAACACCAGATAACAATGAAACACAGTGAAAATGGCCATCAACAAGAGCAGAAAATATGGAAGAAAGGTGACATTACCAAGAACTGGATGGCCCTCCAAAACTAATAATAAAACAGAACTGATCAGGGAGACTGCTGAGAAGCCTGCAGCAACACTGAACCAGCTGCTGGAAGTTGTGACAATTACTGGTTGTGTTAAATGTTACAAGGTTGCTTTTCATCAGCTAGAACTGAGGTTTTAGTCTTGGGAGGATGGTTAGCTTGAAACACGTGTTTGTTTTGGCCTAAAACTTGCAGGTGCTGCTAGAAAGCTGAAGACGAAAACGGCCGTGACTCCAAACACACCTCTAAATAAAAAAATTAACAACTTCATCATAAAAAGGTTTCACAAGGATGAGTCAAAACCTGACAGAAAAACTGTGTGGTGACCTGAAGAGTGTGCAAGAGATACTTTATACTTTATTATATATCTGCACACTTGTGCAAACAGCTCATTGTATGATTGTTTTCCCCCTGCAACATATGTTTTCAGTTCTACATTTTTTAGCAATTTAAACATCTGTACTAAGTTTGCTCTACAGTTGTCAACTGTCATATTTACTAGACTTAAATGTTCTTTAATGGTTTTATTTAGAGTATAAACATACATGTTTACTAACACAGACCTCAGGTCAGGAGTGAAGTACCCACAGTCAACGTTCTGTGTTCTGTCTGAAGTTATGGACTTACTTTGGGAAGGCGTCGAAGCAGTAGGTTTTCTTTGTGTCGGGGAAGGCCACTCTCATGCCGGAGGTGAGAGGAGAGTGAAGCACCACAGCGGCACACTCAAACCTTGATGCTAAATCCACTGTGGGCACTGTGCCGATGCTCTGACCGTACAGGATGATGTTCTCAGGACTGATGCCATACCTGAAAAACAAAGGCTTCCATTTCAGAATAAAAGTCAACAAAAAAGGGAACTTACATTCTGTAAACGTGTATATTGCTGTCAACGAGTACGCCAATTCTTATACGCAGATTATTACGTTTTATTCTGGTTGCCATTTTGACAAAAAAACACTTCATCATGCATTAGATAAATATCACTAACTTAAAAAAGCAGCTTTCATTAATAGCTTTAAAAGATCCAGATGAAATATTGTCAGAGCTTATTGGTTTAAAAACCTAATTTGTGTCTGTGAGTAAAATTATTAGATAATATTTTAAATAACCTTTAAAAACCCTAAACCTTGATTAATAATTTAGGACATAAGATGCTAATCTGAAACTTGATAGAATGACMCTTTTGTATGTTGTAGTTGATACACTGGAGAAATCATCTTATTACTTTAGACAGATCACTTGATGCTGAAACAAGGATGTAAAAAGGCAGTCAGTCTGGAAAGAGCCACTGTTAGAGCCTCAACTCTGATGGTTAGATATAAAAAAAATTGTTCTAGTTTTCAAACCTGATTAAATAAATAAGTCTTTGTTTACCGGGAGCGCAGGGCGTGCCAGGCAGCATCAATATCTGCATAAAGGTTCTTCTCAGATGGTTTCCCAGTACTGACACCGTAGCCTGAGTAGTCATAGGAGAAGATGTTGCAGTTGATACGTGTGCCTAAGCCGATGTAGAAGCTGCTCATCTGACCCAGGTCGACTGCGTTGCCGTGTGAAAACAACACGGTGAACCTAAAGACAAAGCAGAGAAGTGTTTAAAAAAAAAGAAATGAAATCTTCAAGATGATACATTTAGAGATTTTGAACATTTAACAACAGATAAAAACTGTTGTCATTTGATGATGCTCAGATTCACACGACTCAGTGAATCTCACCTGGCGTTGGGGGAACAGCGAATGTACATACATCCGACCCGGTTCCCTCGACTAGATCTGGTCAGGAACACATCYGTCACATCCAGCTCTCTCTGTGAATACTGGAACTCTGCTCTTTCTGTGAGATGCAGCTTCCACCTCCCCTCGCCCACAATGCTACTGCTGCCGCCGCCGGCCCCACCAGCTCCACTGCTGCTGCTGCCGCCTCCTCCACCACCACCACCACCGCCGCCGCCTCCTCCTCCTCTGTCACCTCCACTGCCTGTGCTCAGTCGAGAGCGCAGTCCCGGTGCTCCCAGTGAAGGAGCAGCAGCCCCAGGGTTGGAAGCAGACACGGTTGTAGCTCCGGAGCCCGCTTCTGGGTCAGGGAGCAAAGCATAGGTGGGCTCCGGAGGGAGGAAGGCCAGCTTGGCTGCAATGCGGCTGGGACAGGGGGGGCAACAGAACAGGCAGCATAGCTCCCGTATGGACARACCGTTCATCTTCTGGTACAAACCTGAACATGGGAGACAGCAAACAGGTGTAAAAGAGGAAGAAAGATCACAGAAAAAAAAGTTACATTTCCTTTTAATTTACAGGTATTCAGGTTTAATAAGAGCTGTAGGCTTCAACGTACATAAAAAGTAATAAATAAATTAGCCTCAAGTTGACTTATTTGTAGAATTTTTAAGTCAGTTTTCCTGCTGAAACAAAAGAAAAGTAACTGTTAGAGAGCAACAAAAACTGACAGCTGATGAAGTGAATATGAAGTGCTAAAATCTGCATTATATCTAGGACTGGGCAATATGGCTGAAAAAAATTATCACGATTTAAGCATTTCATATCACTTGATAGATAATATTGATTAGTCTTCTGAGTTTGAGTTTTTCGAGGTGCTGAAGCCTTTCCTCTGCCTACATCCCCCAGAATGCCGTGCGATTCTGGATCTGAGTTCAATGAAATTATCAACATTCTATTTGTTGAATTTTCTATTGATATTAATCATGTGTCTCCCGTGATATATAGAGTAGTTATTTCCCAGCCCTACATATACCCCACCCGCACCTGCAAACATCTGTATTGAAGCTACAACCTCTGGCAAAACAATATGAAAGCAACGCTTTTTTTTCTTCGTATTTAAAAAAGATAATAGAAAAAAACCACATTTTTGTTTACCAAATGAACATCCACATTCTGTTATTTATGAATGAAATTGAAAAAGCCCAGCTTACTGAAGATGCAATGTACATTTTCCTGAGACTTCGATAAATTCCACAAAGGAAAAAAATATTGTGTGGCTTCCCTTTATTACACCTAACATGAATTGAGCCAATAGGCTCTGCTAAATCTACATGCTTTTTAATAAAAAAAAATAAGAATAAACTCTCCAAAAATCAAAGGTTTTATGCATCACRGGTGTATTTTTGATGAAGCATCCTTCACTGAGTAAGTACTGTGGCCTAGAGAGGAGCGTAAACGAAGCTGTAAAGGTGCTGATACTTTGCATATCGCCATTCATCCCTCTAGAACTGCATCAYGTCTTAGCAACACATTACTCCCTGACACAAAATATTGGTAACAGTCATAATGACATGTCGTGTCATGAGCAGCGGGGAGAAAGAAGAGGGAGAAAAGTTTCTCATTAGACTTCATTGATTGCATCCATGATCCACGACAGAAATAGCAATATGAGCAACATTTAGAAGCTAAAAAGCTTTTCTCTCTCCATTCCTGGCTACACTCTGTGACTTGTAACACACACTTATGGGTTTTATGTATTGCTAATATTACCCATYAATGCTTATTCAAAAATGATTGATTAAATCATCCCTAAGATTTAATCGGCCAAACTGATGATTTTAATCAAAATAACTGCAAAATAACTGCAACAATCATGACTATAATTGTGCTGCCGTCATGAACTAATAAATCAAACTATTGTTCTCCCTGCATCAAGTAAAATACACTGTAGCTTTACAACACGTGTTTTTAGGTTTGCATTTGAAAGTTCTGTTTATTGTAAGAGGCTGAGATGTTCATTTTATTTAAACCCAGTTGTCTTTATCAATCTTGTGTGTGTGCGTGTTGGGGGGTGGGGGTTCATTATTATTGATTTTCATTGTTTTTCTACTTTATGTTGCTTGTTTGTGTCACAAGAGCAGCAGTACCTTCAGATGAACAGTGTATGCAGAATATAAACTGTGGGTGGGTATTTTGAAATATATACTACAAAAACGACAAGAAACCTGAGTTAGTCAGGTTTTAGAGGATATGGATAAAATTAAAAACCTATTTTCAATACCTTTTTATTTTGCCACAATGACAGTAGAACTAGTCCTAGTTCTATGATGGAGATTTTAAAGCATCTGATGACAAGGCCTCAGTATGCAAACCTGACTCATCAGCTGATTCATATGTTTGTCCTCTACCTAATCTTATCTTCTGATTTATTACAACCATATATTTTGTATTTTTGGAGGTGTGCTCTACTATCTGAAGTCATACTGTATCAGTTAGAAAGCTGCTAAATAAGCACACATCAGTGGTGAGATCTTATTTAGGCAGGATTTATAGAATCTCTGCTGCTTTAAATATTCATAAGCACCAAAAACATTTGATTTTTAATGACAAAAAACAAACGTGTTAAGTGTAAATGTTTTACAATGACTAGACGACATCTGTACAGGACAATAACATTAAATATCAAAAACTAAAATAAATTAAAATCTTTCAACACTCGTGTGCAGGCTGCTATGATTTAGGTTTCACATATAGTCATGCTTATAAATAAGTATAATTATGTAAGACAAATAATGAAACGTTTGATAATGACAAAAATAAGTGAATAAATATTACAGTACGCATTTGACAAACAAACCTGGATTCAGAAAAGCTTTGGTCTTGGTATCTCCTGGCACACCACTGCACCAACGGTTTCTGCTGTTGAGCCAGGTAGAAACTAAAATGGAAAATAAACAAACACAAAATCAATAAAGGTCATTAAGACAACTCACCCAGGCATTAGCACCCACGACTCTTAAACCAACCTGTTCCCTCAGATGTAACTAAATGCAGATGCTGAGCTAAGGGCTAAGTGTCCTGGCATCTCAACAATGAGGAAGGATAATCTTAATGCCAACTAATGTGGATTTGTGGATTAAACTAACAGCTTCTGATAACATAATTTGTTATATCCTGCAGTACATGACATGTAGTATATATATTCTACGTGTGACTATTTTATTTTTTTATTTATATATATATWTTTTTAATAAGAAATGTTTGGGGCATGATGATGATGATAATGATGATGATGATGGATGATATCCTCAGACTGGCATGCTAACGCATCATGAACAGCGATATTAAAGCTCCGGCTTTAGCTAATAACGCGGTGAAATATAATGAAGCAGAAAGCCGAAATGCCACAGCTGTAAATGTAAACCAAGCCCTCGTCCATTGTGTGGTAATTGTAGCTACCAGTTCAATAATTACCGTGTGTTGTATCGCAGAAAGCCTGCAGCAGACAGGCAGCTAGCGGTAGCTGCTAGCCGTTGTTTGGCCTGAAAACGACCTACTTACCGCTTCACAGGACGGTGTGCCTCGATATGTACACAGAAGCAGCACAAGACTCCCAAAAGCCTTCTTTTGTCTTGACATGGATGGTTTTTTACTTCAGCTGTGTAACCGKTTGTCGGTGGCAAGCTAGCTAGAATTCTTTTTTTTTTTTTACTACTGTCCGACTCCAACAGGAAGTGACGTAAGACGGTTTTAAAAACTTCATTCAAATGTTGCTTGGAGGATTTTATTATCATCGCCTTAGATTTACATACATTTTTAGCGTTGTAAAAACAAAACTAATATAGTAATTTATCAGAAGTATTCAAAACGTAAGTAGTAGACGAATTCATTGAGAACCAGTGGCTTTTTTTTCTGCCTGATTTGTCTACAGCAGCATTTGAGCGTCAAGTCATTATTAAAATGAACAAAATTGGCAAGCCATAACTTATTTTTAATTTGTCTTTTTGTAGTTATAGAAATTTTATTTTGCTCTAGTGAACCTACAGGCGTATCTAACCTCACTTCAGCAGTGACTTGATGGAGTTGGTCCATAAAGCAGCTTCCACTCTTCTTGGAAGCTTTTCAGGTGGAATCTGTGCTCATCCATTTTCAGATTGATGTTGAACAAGAATGTGTGGCTCACAGTGTCTGTCCCAGTTCATCTTAAAAATGCTGTCTGCAGCTCTGACTTATAAAGTCCTTGCTCTCTGCGCTGAGGCACGGTCATGTTGGGATAGAGATGGGGCTTAAAATTGGAATAACATTGTGTAAAATGTCTTGGCATGCTGATTGACCACTGAAGATCAGAGGCCTAAACCCTGATTGAAAGACAACAATTCAACAATTAACTAGCACTAGTTAATTGTTGAGCACACATCTTTGCCAATTCCCTGGGGTCACTCACACAGCTGATGCACACATGCACGGAGAGAACATGCAAACTCCACCCAGAAAGGTCCCTGGACCAGGATTTGAACCGGTGACCTTCTTGCTGAGAGGCATCAGCTCTACCAACTGAGCCACTGTGCCACCTTGTATGGATCCAGTGAATGCATATATTTCTACAAACATGGGTTTGAATGCAAGCTCAAACAGCAAAGCCACAAAACATGACAACATTAAAAGAGGGGTTTTTTGTTTATTTTATTTTATTTTATTTTTCCAATTCTAAACCACAATTAAGTAACCATGTTACCTTTGTTGTAATAATACTGTAAATGTCAAAATAAATTAACTACTTCAGCACCTTCACAACAATGCTTTGGGGGAGGGGTGCTCTTTGGGGTGGGTGCTTGGCTGCAGACTGATCTCCAGGGAGGAGCTTTGTTCAAATAGGCGGTGCTTTGTACCAGCAAGTGTTTAGGTAGCTTCAAATAGAGATTCGAGGATTTCTCAAACATGCATGAATGAGTCAAAGCAACACCTGGGTATGTTTTTGATGAGTGTCTGACATTATAACATAGTTGACTTTGCATTATAACCTACTCTTGCAAAAAGTATATAAAAAAACTAAAAACATATRTATTTTCTTCACTATTTGGTATGTTTAATTTTTCTTAAAATGGTTTGTATTGCTTGTCTGCTGTTTACTCCAACGGATCCAAAACTTTTCAGCTTTTTGACCCTCAAAATAACAGTAGCAAAGACCAGTGGCCCCAACTATTTTTGAGTGATAAACTTTGATATCAGGTCAAATAGGCATAGCAACATTTTTATGCTTTTTTATCAATTTGTAAGTGCACTAACCACATTCCTTTGCAATAACTAAGACAAAAAATGTTSTTAGTATTCATTTTTAAATATAATTAATTCTCAACATTTTTAGGAGCCCTACCTTCCTCGCATTGAGGCTGCACTGCACAGAGACATGTCCTTCAACTGGTGGATAGAGGATCCCTTTTCCTGGTGTATAGTGGCGTGCCTGAATAAGATGAAAGGCAAATAGGATGCTATGAATCAAAATCAGCCAGGCAGGTTGGGTTCGATAGCCTTAATAGGCAACCCGCCTGGAAGAAGGAAAACTCTGATATAAAACCCAGGCACAGTCAACACTCATCAGCCATCTGCCCCCAGTGGATGTCAAGTTGACAATACTTTTTAATTGAACAGTCAAGGGACCAGCCCCCAGTACCTGGCAAAAGGGGGTTCTAATATCCCCAGGGACCCAGCCTGCAGCMCATTGGGTGCAGATGTTGCAGGTGGTCTTGTGACCGTGCCTCTGGCCTGTCTGGTGGGGAACCAGACTGGACAGGCCAGCAGTAGTGACTGGAACAACCTTTACTCCAGTCCCAGGAGCTGATGCCTATGAGTCAGTCTATGTGCAGCTGGAGCATTTAGTGCCTTGGGGCTCAGCAATGGCAAGGGTTTCTGTCTTTGCTGTTGCTGCGTCTACAGGGAGTACCCAGTGCGAGTGTAGCCCCTTGACTGCACCCCATTGGGGAGCAATTGAGGCCTCACAAGTGCTGGGCTCTCCAGGTGATGAGGACACTGACATGTTGTTGATGTCCTCTGATGGAGAAAAGGGTCCTAGTCTCTGTGGTTTTGGGGATGATGGAATTTATACAAAGTAACCTGAATCACTGTAAATATGACAGTACATTGCTGTGTACCTGCCTTAGCAGGATACATACAGGCATAACCTTCATCCAGGAACTTTGGATTGTAAACTCTATGGTACGAGGCCTGAGATTGCCTGGGGGCACACTTCTACATGATGTGAGCAGCCACAGACTCAGAGTAGCAGTAGCCCTGACAAGAGGTGTGAGATGCACTGCACTGTCCCACCTAACAACAGGTGATGCTGTAGCAGTGCAGTTGGACATTCAGTCAAATGGTGAATCCAGACTAGTCATTGCAGCTTCTGTTTATTCTGTTTATCCGCTGTTTGATTCACAGCAACCACCTCCATCCCAGGAGTTTGTGGCAATAGTCGATTAAGCTAAAGATAAGGGCCTCCCGGTACTCATTGTTTGTGATGTCAATTCCCATCACGTGAGCTGGGGGAGCTCTGATGTTAATCCTAGAGACAGATCTCTGTTAGAATATTTGTTGACAGAAAACCTGCTTGTCTTTAATGAGAGCATTGTACCAAACTTCCAAACTGTTAACTACAATGAGGTCATTGATATAACATTCAGGTCTACTTGGTAAACAAAAAATGTGATAGGGAATTGTCTCCTGAAGAAACTTTGTCAGGCCACCGATGAATTCAGTTTAGCTGAAGATGGGGAAACCACACCCAGTCACTTACAGAAACCCCCAAAATACTGACTGGAATCTGTTTATCAGCAGTTTATCCCAGTTTATGTGTGGGATAATTACCAGGATCAAAACTGTGCAAGACATTGAGACAGAGGTCGCAAGCATGACTGATGTTGCACAAACTGCAGAAAAGTCTGCCTGGCCAGAGAAAGTGGACTGTCAAAGCAGCCGGCCTGGTGGATCCCAGACTTGTCATGCCTCCGCAGGGCAGGAACCAAGCAAAACCAGGTGGGAACAGTCCCACAATAAATGTAAGAGACTTTCTTGGACAAAGTTTTGTGAAGATGTTAAAGGACCTAGTGCCTCTTCTAAGCTTTACAAACTTCTCAGAAAGAATTCAGTCAACCACTAACTTCATTATTCCACCAGAAGAATTGACAGTCACACAGACAAGTGTGCTTCAGCATCTTCTCCAGGTACACTTTCCTGGGGAAGAAGAGACTTCACTAATCGTTACAATTGCTATCTCAAATCCAACAGAGGACAAATGGAGCCGAGCTGCAAGTTTTATTACTAAAGGCAAAGTAAAACAGGCAATTTGTTTGTTTGACCCATTTAAAGCTTGTGGTCCAGATCACATTTTCACAATTCTACTTCAAAAAGGACTACAATTGCTTCTGGACACAATAAAAAATATATGTTGCTTGTCTAGCAAATTGCTATGTACCAGTTGGGTGGAGGACAGCAAAGGTTGTCTTAGTTTCTGCCCAAACCTGCCAAGTCAACATACAGAAAAGCACAATCTTTCACACCTGTCAGCTTAACATCCTTCTTGCTGAAGGGAATGGAGAGGTTGATATGCATGCTGTTTAGGACTTAAAGGTGATAGCATTAAAATACCATCCCTTACATGTCGATATATCAGCCTTACATGATGTTGTTTTGCAAACAGAATGCAGCCTGGCACATGGACAATACTGTATGTGCTTGGCTTTTTCTTGGACATACAGGGGGCATTTGACAATGTATCTGTAGAAGCCATAGAGAGCACATGCCAGGAAAGGCGTTGAAAAGCCAACTACAAATTGGCCAATTTTCATGTTACAGACAAGGAAATCTTCAACTCTGGGGGACTGTTTGACAATTGAGATAGAGCTGTCCACAGGGAGGAGTAATCTTGCCCCTGTGCTGGCACCTGGTTTTCAGTAGATCTAGACTTCATACACAAGGGTATGCAGATGACTTGATCATACTTATAGAAGGCTTCTGCCTGAGTACTGTGTAACCTCATGCAGAAATGACTAAACATAGCAACCAGATGGTGCCGGGAGCTTGAATTTTTTGCCAATCCAAACAATACAGAAAGTCAAGGTTATTCACCTCCAAAATTGGAGGGTGTAGACCTCTTCATGTCAGAATGAGTTAAATTTTTGGGTGTTATCTAGACAGGACACTTAACTGAAAAAGACATGTAAATGAAAATTGTAAGAATGCAGCAATGTGTCTACACCAGAGCAGCAGAATTGCAGGAGTGCTACCCCAAAAGTCATCAGATGGATCTACATGGCCATAGTCTGCCACATGCTGCTTTATGGTGGGTTCAGGTTCAAGTTGGGGTGGCAAGAGTGATGCTAACCCATGTGCAAAGAATGACCTTGCCTGAGCATCACAGTTCCTATCAGAACAACACCTACAGCAGCCCTTGAAGTCCTACTGGACCTGGTTCCATTAGATTCTTTTCTGAAGGGGTCATTTGGCACAGGGATGCTGATTTGCACAATCATATGAGAGAGAGTACAGATACCCATTAAGGGGGTTTGGAACTGTATACAAGCCGAGATATATGCAACCTACCAAAGTGTGGCATCTCTCAAAGACATTCAGTGTACACAGAAGAAAAATATTTATATTAACAGATAGCAAAGCTGCTATTAGAGCTCTCCGAGGGCCACAGTTTACATCACTACTTGCTTGGGAGTGTGCCAAAGCAGTCAAATAAATGGGGAGAGAAATGAGTACCGGACATACTGGCATTAATGGTAACGAGATAGCTGACTACCTTGCAAAAGCTGGCAGTCAGGCCCACTTTAATGGACCAAAGCCTGCTGCAGGTATTTCAGCTAGGACTGCCCTACAGGCCTGGATTGGAAGTTAACACTCAGTCCACTGGAAAGAGCTGATGGACTGTAGACAGGCAGGGGAACTGTTAAATGGCCCAAATCCCTGACAAGGAAAACTTTAAGTAAGCTGGTTGAACTCCTAACTTGGCACAAACTGCTCAAAAAATGATTATGGGACTCCATGACTATGGTCTGTGTGATGCCTGTGGCACTGGATTAGAGACCTCTTTGCACTTAGGCCACTGCCTGGCTCTGAGAAGTCAAAGAAAATGACCTTGCGGGACCTCTTTATGGATCCTGAGAAGCTCATTGTGTCCTTCATCCGAAGGATGCAAAGGTTTGAATAAAGCTCAGTATATTTTTGGGGACAGTAATGGGTCTTGTGAGGTCCCCGCACAAATGGGTTCTTTATCCATCCCCACTCACCAAACCAGGGAGAGAGAGAGAGAGAGAGAGAGAGAGAGAGAGAGAGAGAGAGAGAGAGAGAGAGAGACCCACTTCGATATTTCAGGACCCTCACTGCGGGTCCTGACCCCAAATTTGGGAACCGCTGGTCTAAATTTTTTTTGCTGGATAGTTTTTGTTTCTTCTAAATGCTTTAACATTTCAAAGTGCTTTGTAAACTGTTTTCTATGAATAATTGCGGTTCAGTTTGTGACAATTTCTTCCTATTTTCTGAACAATTGATTATAAGATTTTGGAGCATGTTTTCTTTTTATTTGCTTTTAAAATCTGATTAAGCAGAAGTCTAAAATAAAAAGACTGCTTAAAATATGTTTTTTTTAATTCCTATCTATTTATTAGGCTACAATAATCCACATTTATTTGCTTCTAAATCTCACAAACTACCTAAAARGCTTTGCTCGGTTAGTATTTTAGCAGTGATCACGTTCTAGTCTTTCTTTTTAACGTTTGATCATTTTTTATATTAACAGGGCGTATTTTTGCACTCTCCCTCAAGATGAGAAACCATTTTGCCACCTCATGAAATAGTTGGTTAATTAATTCAGCCCCTGTTTATTTAMCTTAGTGTGTTTTTTTTACCTCTTAATTAATATTATCATTGTTTGCAGCTTTTCGTTTCACTTGTAAATAATAGCAGACATTAATTTAATGATATTGTGCATATAACGTGTGCGCATGAGAGAGAGAGAGAGAGAGAGAGAGAGAGAGAGAGAGAGAGAGAGAGAGAGAGAGAGAGAGAGAGAGAGAGAGACTATTCATCATTGATCCACTGCAGGACCGTGGTTCAGGGGGTGGGGAGGGGGGTGAATTATGGGCCCCTTGTCACTGTGCCTGCTCTGCGTTGGACATTTCACCTCATCCCTGTAAATTCAGACTGAGAGGAGGGGGTTACGTTTTGCTGACTTGGGATTTCAAAGCCACACCAAGTGCAATAATAATAATTATTTTTTWAAAAATGTGCCCGATCTCCCTGGAGCACCCTCCCTCCCCCTCACCGAAGACTTCATCCTGCAGGATCTGAACCAGACTGTCGGGGAAGACAACATCTATCCTGGATTACAGACGGAACCTCAGTAAGTCGCCGTTTACGCGCTGAGAGGACTCGTTCTCCTCCAGGAGAGAGGAGGGAGGTGTTCGTAGTAAGGCTGGGGCGTTTTTTCTTTCTTTCTTTTCTTCTTTCCTTTGGACCGTGATGCTTATTCGGTGGAATCAGGAGATCCAGGTGAGGCGCGGCTAAGGAGCGTTTCGTTTCATAGAGGGAGAGCGAGAGAGAGAGAGAGAAAAAAAGAGAGAGAGAAGAGGAGGAGGAGGAGATCTGGATCCTGAGAGCCGCTGCGTCCCTCAGCCTGTTTTCTCCCACACAGGAGCGACCGGAGAGGGCGGGTTGGCACCTGCTCCAGCCTCCCATACCTGGCCCATCTGCTGCGGGTGAGTGTGCCAAACGGTGGGATTGAGAGATGCCTCTGTGTGTGTGTGTGTGTGTGTGTGCGCATTTTTTTTTTTTTTAACTATAGGAGGCGATGCTGCGTTTTCCCACTTCTGCTTGGCCGAAAAAAAAGAAGCAGCCCATTCAGCACCGTCTGGACCTTTGTGTCTGCTGCAAGTTTYCTGTAGGCTACAGGACGTGCATGCCTTTGTGGCTCATCCTTATTCTTTCACGTGTTGCACAAGATCCCCTCATCCCGTTTTTTTTAAACCTTGTTCCTCCCTCTGGATGAGGCTCCGTGTTTTATTGTTCCCCTGCTGATGACGTCTTTTGCTAGATCTGTGGTTATGGGTTTGTGTTAACAACAGAAAGGGTCAGATGTGATGATTTGAAAGCAGTAAAGTCAGTTTATTATGTCATTACTCACACGCAGGGGCAGGGACATTAAAGGCACTGTAGTGATGGGATATTGTTGCCTGGCTGCTGATAGGTGCACTGATTAAAAGGCTCAAAAATGGAGTGACTAAAACATGTTCATTGGCCACAAATTGTCCATGTTCACACACACATACACACACACACACACCTCTGTAGCCCAAGTTTAATGCTCCCCCTCAGCTCCCGCTGAACACATTTAACAGTAGTGCTGTATGAAATCCCCTCTTTTCAACACTGCCATTCATACTAAAAGCCATCAAGTTCCACAGAGGGACCACAACAGCTCCCAGCTGCTTATGTTTGTGTTTCTGTGTTTAGTTGAAAGGGCAAAAAGAAAATGTCTTGAAAAAGCCAAAGTAAAACGGAGCCAAATAGGAGGAGGAGGGGGAGACAGAAACACAGACAGACAGATTGAGGGTACAAAGGGTAAAGTGTGGCAGAAAGCAATCTGGCAATAGCTGCACGGGGATATGGAGAGTGAGTAGAAAGAGAAAAGAAAGAAAAAGAAATGACGGTGCCGAGAGCGCTGAGCGAATTAAGGGAGAGGGGCTGCAGGCAGGCAGCAGTCTGAGCGGCTGTGAATGGTTTACTGTTGGCCCACACAGACAGCCACACAGCGGCCGTGCGAGCAGGTGCTGAGCCCCACAACGCAGCGACCACAGGGAACAACAGGTGCAGCCTCTGGTCCCCTCAGCCTTTGGGTGTGAGGCTAACACCCAAACATACAGTTATCCTCACGCTAAAGAAAAACAAACAGAAAAGAAAGTAAATCCTACACTTTATTTACTAATTTTTCTAAAATAATATCTTTAATCTGGATGGCAGACCAGCAGGTAAAAGCAAACTGAGCTTTAGGATGAAGTCAAAGGCTACCGGTTACTCTATTCTGTTATCAAACATCGAAATACATCTAATTTAATCCTAAGTAAGCTAATAAACAGTTTATTAGTGTGTTACATGTATCTATAAATGCATATGATGACACGTTAAGGTTTTGAAACAAGCTAAAGACTTGGGAAGGTATCAGCTTCACTGAGCTCATACAGCCAAGAGAGAAAATGTCAAGCCTTTGGAGACAAATTGCCTCACTTTGGTCCACAGAAAAGCCCATTTAAATACTCGTGGTCATCACACTGTGAGGGTGTGAACTGACACTAAACCAGTCGTTTTCTAATTGGATTGACTTCTTTTTTCAATGGCCAACCCTGAAGCTATTTTACTCTCAACACTCTGGCTGGAAAGGAAATAAACTTTGGTTTTAATTGAAATTTGTTATCCCCCTTTTGACTTAAATCGACTGAAACTTTACCTGCAAAAAGTATTGACACAAAAATGATTATATCTCTCTTTGYGTGAATTAAAATCCATTAGAAGTTTTTGCTTTGATGGAAATTGGTGTTAAGGTTTACATGCTGTATATCATGTTTACCAGACAGTAAGATTTGGCACAAATTCAAACAAAATCAAAAGAGCTTTGATGCTTAGACCTGCAGGCATCTGCAAGGTCACTTTAGTCCAGCAGGGTCTCCGATAAAGAACCTAAGGGAGTCACTTTGCAGGATTAGGGAGGCCAGAGGGTCACAAGATCTGCAGCCAAGCTCTCTTTAATTGGTAGAATCTAATTCCCGAGATAATACAAACCCTTTTAGGCAAACGTTCTTTATGTTGAGGCATTTAGGAACCAAGCTGGCCCCTCCAGATGTTTTAAATCCAGAGAGTTCACATAAAAGACACCACCCAAGTTGAACAGAGTTCCAAATTCAGGTGCGAATTGTACGGCCCAAGATGAATGTTCGGGTGGATGAAGCGGACGCACCATGTGGATAACTTCAAAAACAAATTTCAAATAAAAACACCCTTTTTAGCTCTTTACAACGGCTATACATCTTTGGTTCTATGACTCCCTGCCCTCTCTGTACTCCCAAAGTAGTACTTTTTTCCTGCTCTGCACATAACGTGCTAACACATGTGTTCATTTTATAGCTTGCTTTGTCCGTGGCATCGTCTTAACAACACCTCTGGGACTCCCTCATCCTGGGGTCAGGAACATTACTGCACCATCTGTGGGCGTGGAAGTGTTCAGGACACGCACATAAACACGCACACAAGTCTGTGTTCATGAGTGTGTTATTCTGTGTGAGGATCATTAAAAGTTTACCTCCTGACGGAGCCCATCTTATTTATATAATATTTTTAGCATGCAACTTCTCCCATTTAACCGCCTGCTAATTGGATTGAGAGGGATGTCACAGCTGTTTACATTCAGAGGGTTAGGGATCATGTCTTCTCTTTCGTTTTGGGTTTCCTTGTTTAGATCAAAGAAGGTTGACTAAAGGGGACATATCATGCAAAATCCTGTGATGAGCTTGCAACCTGTCCAGGGTGTACCCACCCCTCGCACAGTGGCTGATGGATATGAGCACCAGTGACTCCCATGATACTGATGGATGGATGGATGGATGGATGGATGGATGGATGGATGGATGGATGGATGGATGGATGGATGGATAACTTTTTATTCTGTTTGGGTCATATTTTTCAGTCCATTCAGTTTGTTGACATCTTTTAATTAATTTATACATAAAAAGTTTCTGGGCCACCATGTAGAGTATGTAGAGTAGACAATGATCATTGTGAATGAGACCTGGGGGGGATTAGCTCATTTGGATTTAAAGAGACAGCACCAAAACGAGTTGCTCTCAGACACACCTCAGAMCAAGGGGTGAAMGAGCAGCTTGTGGAGCTACAATGAGGAACTCAGACCAAAGCATCGCAGTTCCTCTTTTTGTCGACCACAACTGAATGATTTCAATGTGTAAAAGAAGGATTTCATAGTATAGCACGATACATCCCGTTCAAGTAAAAGAGGGACCACCGAGTTCACGTTTTCCTCAGAAGCACTCACACATATTTACACTCAAACAAGACAAGCAAAACAATCGTGTAACCTTTTCTCCAAATGCCACCACTGAGGCACTTAACTTCTTACTTCTTCACACAAAACGAATGGAGGTATACGTACACGTTTCTGTCTGCTCTAATTTAGCTGCTTTTGTTGTCCCAACGATTTTGGCAAGCGCCTGCGCTAAACACATTATTCAGTTATGGCAGCTTAGCCAGAGGGATTTGGAAGACTTTTCTATCGGGAGGTAAAGACATCTTATCTCCTGGGCTTCTTGAGGTGATTTCATAACCCATTGAAGGTTCACGGTGGCTCATCTGTCTCTCGCCTTCCTGTTTTTCACCCGTCCCTCTCTGACACAACAAACACAACTTTTCTCCCTTTTAATTATGGCTTTTCATCTGGGGGCTCAGTCACAACTGAGAGGAGAGAAGCAATGCATAGCCCAAACACAATTATACCGTCGAGGAGAAGAGAGCGCTCTCTCTGGAGCGCTGTTGTGTCTGCGCATGGGTGTTTATGCAACAGGGGTGTGCGTGTGTGGGAGTGTGCACGTTGGTATACAAGCAGGTTCTCTGGCGTTTTCTTTTCTGTTTGTATGTAGACCACCTATTGTCAGCTGTGATCCTCTTAGCAGGCTTCTGCCAAAGAAGCTATATTTACCCTTGCTTGGTGATCACAGCACACAAAGAATGACACGAGGAGAATATGCGCTACCTTTCAACCTGTTTTCCCCCCTTCTTTATACCAGCATAAGAGAATAAACGGGGTGTGAGATACGTGGTAATGGATGCCGCGTAGAGACATAAGCATTGCCTATTTAGTATGCAGACATGAGAGGATAAAAGCTATATGAGATTGTGTGTCCAGCACCATTATCTTATTTCATCTTTTATTAAACAGAGCCTCAGATTTCAAGCAAAAAGACGGTTCGTCTTTGTGCTGATTTCGAGCTGAAGATCTTCCCCATAGGGACGCTTGTTATCTTCCAGTGCAAAGAGCACCATTAACGTGACAAAAAGGATAAACAACGGCACAAAATCTGGTCAAAATCATTGCTGTGTAATCAGACTGTATCTTTATTGCCTCTGTACACACCGAAGTGTGTGTGTGTGTGTGTGTGTGTGTGTGTGTGTGTGTGTGTGTGTGTGTGTGTGTGTGT
>NW_013952405.1:7907102-7911205 GCF_001266775.1 Austrofundulus limnaeus
GTGTGTGTGTGTGTGTGTGTGTGTGTGTGTGTGTGTGTGACTCTGGGCTGATAGTGTGTGTGTCTGAGTGTGTGCACTGCATACTCATGCGCTCGCCTTCAGCTCAGAGCTGTGCAGTGAATGTATATGTGCTTACTGCAGTCAAACTCTGGTTAGTAACGTTTGCCCTTGCTGCAGCTTTGCACAGCACCACAGACGAAGCATGTGTGTGTGAGTGTGAGTGTGTGCGTCTGAGTTGAGCGTTTCTGAGAATTGTTGTTGTGCACCAGCAGAGGTGCGTGTATTTCCTGCGTAGCATGCCCAAATCACGATTGTCTGATTGWTCCATTTCGGAGCTGTTTATCCCTCTGTATGTTCATGTCTGGTGAGCTGCAAACTCCCTGCGTTCACAGATTACTGCGTGTCGATCACTCGCAGCAATTTGGCTTTGGGTAGAAGGTCTGAATGAGGAAGAAGTCTTGAGGAGAGCTGGAGCTCTCTTTGGCAGAACTCCAGCTCTGTCCATCCTCTTTTAATTACCTACGGCACTCCCACCCAGGGGAATATCTCTCTCCCAGTGTCTTCTCTCCTTCCCTTACCTTCATCTCTCTTCCTATTACCTCCTCTTTTCATCTTCCTCTCTCATCATTCTTTTTAATCTAACGGGTTTTTTTTACCCGTTAGTTTTTCTTTGTGCACAGCCTAACAGCAAAACAGCAGTGTCAAAAGGCTTATGCAGAAGTAACCTTGCATTAGCATATAAATGACCCTTTAGATTGAACAGTATTTTGGATATTTAACTGCAGAAGACAGATCCCCTTCACTCTGATTAAAGTAGTTCTGACGAGACAGGCGGCCACTCAAGGGAATATCACCTCCGCCTGGATAAGAGAAAGACTTGACACAGTAATTCTACCTACTTAATGTAGAAGTGGACACAAACAGGCAACATATTTTAATAAATTTCCATAGATTATTGTTATCTTTCTTCTGTCCAGATTGACTGATTGTGGTTTTAAAACATTTAGAACACCTGGAATTATAGTTATCATTCAGAACCTGAGTCCCAGTCAGGATATTATTTATTTATTTTTATTTATTTACCGTTATTTTACCAGACAAGTCTCAGATCTCTTTTTCAAGGGAGGCCTGGGCCTGAAGACAACCTATTGTACATGTTTTTTTGGGGGTGGGGGAAACTGGAGTACCCAGAGAAAACCCATGCACGCACAAGAAGAACATGCAAACTCCACACAGAAAGACCCCAGGTCCGAACCGGGGATCGAACCCTGGACCTTATTGCCGTGAGGTATCGGTGCCAACCACTGAGCCGTCGTGCTGCCCAGTTGACTAATATTGAAGCATTTGTAAGGTTTTAGTTTTTACACAGCTGTGTTTGGACATTTACAAGGCAAGCGACTTCGTAAAGTCATTTAATAATGKGAAAATGCAATAATATGTTAGCATGAGGCTAATAGTGTTAGCCTAGCTCTGTCTAAATTTCAGCTACTAACAAAATAAAAAAATTAAAACATTTAAGTTGCCAAAGTCTATAAATATTTATGCACTTTTTTACAGTTTTGATGTAAATATCAAGCTATTAAACTTCACAATATTATTAATTCAGTATTTGAATTTAGTTGTTTTTTTTTGGGGGGGGGGGGCATTCTTCTCGAATTGTTATTTTTAGACATTAAATTAGACATTAAACAAATATTTTATGGATTTGTCTTTCACAATTTTATTTGATTGTGAAAGCCACTAATAGAAAAGTGCCATCCTCATAACTGCAAAGATGGCGTGTCTTTAACACACGCTGTGAGATTTGAAAAGTCCCAGACAGAATTCCTCTCAAAGTGTGTGAGAGTTTTATGTGTTTATGATTTTTTTTTCCGTCAAGTTTTGGTGCTAATACAAGATTCCCAGCAACTCTGGAAATCAGGGAAAACCTGGAAAATGACAGGAAAAACTTTAATTTGAGAATTTAAAAAAAAAAACAGATCTGCTGATTAAATATGACTTTTCTGAGATTTTGAATGCACATGGTACATGTATGCATACTGAGGGTCTATGGTGGCTTTTTAGTATTTGATGTTATACAGTATAATTAATTATTAGGAACGGTAGCCGTCTGCATGTACCACTACAGTATTCTTGCTGTCTTCTCTGAATGTGAATCTGATTTCTGGAAACTAAAAAGCCAAAKGGGAGTTAAGCTCTCCTCGCCTGCAGAGCTGTCACATGCAGCACATCATGATTTAGCGTTTATATCTCATGATGTCCTGCTCAGCTGGATGATGGGGTTGACATGCACTGGCAGTGGTGGGAGGATTCTTCTGGTGTTGGTCATAATGGTTCACGCCACCTGAGACGATAAGGTCGGACTGAAATCTTCTGAGATTTCAGGATTCACTCAGAAAATTCAGAGTTTTGTTTTCATGAATTTATGGGAACCCTCTATAAGTCATTGCAGAAAGAAAGGTGATTTTAATAGGGGAAGAAAACCTAATGCAAAGTTCATGTTTACCTATAGCACAGCTCACATTATTACTGTTTATACATGACTGTCTTTTTGTTTGTTTGTACTGAAAGTTATTTCCTCAAGGCAAAGTTCACCAAAGGTACTGTTACTTTGATATAGATGCAGTAGGTTGAGCTTAACAAGTGCTCCACAGTCTTACAGTATTCTGCAATTTTCCCACCATGTGTTGTCGATGAACGAGCAAATGTTTGTTTGAGCGTTTGAACTTTTCCCACCAAACTGTCCGAGAGCCACAGCCCAATAAACATTCTGCGCGCTGCTTTCCTTTTCTACCAGCTTTGAGTCTGTTAATGAATTTGCTCAAATAGAGTAGAGTTGGGAAGTGTCAAGGTGACCCACTTCTCCCAGTTTAGCCCGTGTCTGCGTCTCTACCCTCAGGCCATCTTTGCTTTATTCCGGGCTTTAACCTGCATACTGTCCCAACGGACCGAATGAGAACAAAGTCTAATGGATTTTACTGCAGCCACGTCTCCGGCACTGTTATGTACGGCATGAAGACTCACCATTTCAAAAACACAATCCAATTCAAGGACAAACATTGATTTACAAAAACGCATATCACCCGATACCTTCATTGCAGAGGTTTAAGATTGTTTTGTGTTAAGAAAGGATGGAGTTGGTCAAACCTTGAAAATAAGATTATGTGCAGACTAATGGAAATTTGAATGATCTGCCAGTGACTGGAATATGTGACGAGTTAGCATTGAAATCACAGACTTCAGCCCTGATCTTCACGACCCACTATCCTGCATGTTTTAGATGTTTCAACACACTTGATTCAAATAATTAAATGATCTCCTCAGAATATTATCAMGTTCAGCAGAAACCTGTCAATCACATATTCATTTCAGTCAGGTGTTGAAGCAGGGAAACGTCTAAAACACACAGGACAGTATATGAGGAACAAGGCTGAAGGCCACTGATTTAAAGTAAAAGTTAGGGAAGAACTCAATTTTAGCTCAGTCTAAGAATGATTCACCTGAATCATTTTATCTTTTTGATTTTTTGTTTTTTTTGTTTGAGTTTGGTATATTACATCTTTGTTGTAACAATGATTCTTGGCAATAAATCTTATAAAGGGCACCTGATTGGCAGAAGCTCAAATCAAATGTCAATAGTAACAACAAAATAAGCTGTTTAAYATAGAAGATTTGACCATTTTTTCATACGCAACCCACATACTCAGCTCTACTGCTCATCCCACAAATGCATGTTCCTTACAAATGTGGCGCCATTGAAAAGGCAATTTAAAAGACTTTCCAGCAACCGAAGGTTTATTGCCAAGAAGCTTTACTACAACAAATAAATCCTTATTGATTCATATGTACTGTTTATGGGCTTCATTATCTTACTGGTGTTGTAATTGTGAAGATTTGAAGGTCCCCCATCCCCCTCCTGTGCAGAAAAATACCCCCACCTTCGTACTTATAGATCTCCATGTTTGTATTCATGACCACTCAAACACAATAGCATGTATTCAGGTTAAAGCTGACATGCATGTCCCTGTGTGTGTGTGTGTGTGCGTGCGTGCGTGCGTGCGTGCGTGCGTGCGTGTGTGTGTGTGTGTGTGTGTGTGTGTGTG
>NW_013952405.1:7912775-7914057 GCF_001266775.1 Austrofundulus limnaeus
GTGTGTGTGTGTGTGTGTGTGTGTGTGTGTGTGTGTGTGGTTGGGAAGGTATTCCTTACTTTGTGGGGACCACCTTTTGGCTTAAACCCCTACTTTTAGGGGTCAACTGGTACTTATAGGAACCTGAGCTAATGCTGCATTCCATTTACATCGTATTCCGGGAACTGGTAAATGGTAGTGATGTCATTTCCCAACAAACCATATACGTAAAACTGCATTCCAATTAGCTGACAGRCGATTGTATTGTTGCCACTAACCTAGCTACAACACTGCTACAATGTAAACAATAACAAAAAGAGAGCTCTGCTACGTACGTCATGTAAATAAACATTGTTTTTAACAAGTACAGCATTGCACAGAAAACACACTACTTGTGCGAGTGATTAAATCTGCACAAAAAATTAAGCAAGATAATTAATAGTAAAAGTTACGGAGTTAACTTTCTGCGAGTAGCCGCCATCTTGAAATCGAAACTGCGGGCAGTTTCATTTCTTCACTACCAGTGGAATATTACCACTGGAGGGGGGCGTTCCAGTTTAAATCTACCAATGGGAACTGAGAAATTACCACTTCCCTGGATAACTGGAACGCCCCCTGAAGTCACAGTTTTGAGTCGAGAGGTCGGCGCATCCAAACCATACCTGAGCAGCCCGAGCATGCGTTACATCATCATTTCAACATGGCTGCTGCGCGCATGAAACTCTTTACTTTTATGTTTTTTAGCAGTTCTGTGTTGTTTATTTTACATTACGTCAGACGTACTTGTAGTGCTTTATAGTGATAGTTAAAATATATGTTTTAACACTGTTTGTACACTCAAAATAYCTCGTAGAGCACTATTCCCACAGCATTATTGTATGTTTTGTTGTTGCAGAGCAAMATAATAGAAACGCTTTTTCCGATGTTTGAAACTGGAATGCTATCAGCTCGGAGCTGATTTCAGTCCGGCTTCAGAATTTCGAGTTCCGATACAACTGGAACGCAGCGTTAGTCCCTATTGGGGGAAATGCTGTTGGTGGGTCAGGGGTTGTTTTTAGGACCAAGGTAAGAATTGAGTTTAGGTTAGATTTAGGGTCAGKTAGGTACCTATAAAGTTAGCTTTAGGGTAAGGGGTCAGGGATAAGCTGTAGAAATCATTGGATGTCAATGCAATGTCTCCATAAAGATAGCTGTACCAGACTGTGCGTGTGTGTGTGTGTGTGTGTGTGTGTGTGTGTGTGAGTGACCCCAAGATGTCTTCAGAGATAAACTGACAAGACATGCTAGACAGAGTGTGTGTGCC
>NW_013952405.1:7916033-7920972 GCF_001266775.1 Austrofundulus limnaeus
ACACACACACACAAACACACACACACACACACACACACACACACACACACACACACACACACACTCAGGAGCAGAATAATTATTGGCTGTGCAGTAACTGGGTGCAGCAGAGGTTAAGGCTCTTGATAACTGTGCTGGCACTTGGTTGGTCAGATTTAGTTAACCGTGTTGTGCTGCTCAGACCTCCTCTCCTCTGTGGATATCTTTATTCTCTCCGTGTTTATCAGAATGGGAGCRTATTGATCCTCGCTCGGCGGCTTTAATAGCTGAGAAGCCACGTGCGAGTATGAGTGTGTTCAATGCACACTCAGATCTCCGGAGGTACTTCAAGATGGGATAAATATTAAATAGATATTCATTAAGCAGATAACTTTTACGCCATTTATCGTCACGCTGGAGGCTGTGTAGAAACACCCGGCATGCGTTTCACCCCTTTATCATTTCCTGCCAGATCAGCTGTGGCAGATGAACAAGAACAGCTTAAAGGGATAAAAAAAAAGTAGAGGACACTAAATGAAACAAAACTATTTCACCTGCTCATTGATACCAGGTGACAGCAGGTGTGTATTCTCCTCCAGAAGACCCACTGATTGTCTGATTATGTGGGTGTTAGCGAGCGATTTGTTAATTGGTGGCGTGATGAGGATAGATTACACCGTGTGGCTGCAGAGATCATTGCATGCGTCCCATGATAACACCGACATGATCTGACACCGATAACATGACATCCCATAATCCCTCTACTGGATCGTCTCTTTTTTTCTGGATTTTTAGAGCTTGATGAGCCACCCCCCCCCCCTCTTTTTTAATTAAAACCATGTCTTTTATCTTTCTCTCTTTTGTCTTCTGGCTCTGCAGAGAAATCTCAGCACCCTTGATAACCTAACACCAAGGCCCTGCACAACACCTCACCTCTTTTAAGAATTTTTCTTAATTTTAGAGAGCATTTAAAACAGCGCTTCAGTCGCAGCCCCGGCCAGCAGCAGAGTTTTAATATGTTGGCCTTAACCTAGATTTCATGGTTTATCTTATTGGATCAATAGTCTTAATCAATACATGCTCTAATGAGGAGGATATTGACCGAAGAGGTTTTCTGTGTTGCATGTGCAGTTTGAAAAGGTGTTTCTGTGTGAAACAGATAAGAACAAGGTCTTCCAATTAATTTGTATAATTACACATGTTTTTATGCCATCAAATCGAAAACTGTTCCCATTTTTGTTTTCAAGTTAAAGTTTATAAACAAATGGTAAATCAGCAGCCCTTAAACCAGAAATACAGCAAAGTGTCCATGGCTCAAACATTGTGCAGACTCAGGTATCAAGTATATTTAAGTATATATACATGCTTACAGGTATAATTATATGTAACAATGCAGAGTAATTATGAATAATATTGAGTTACTTGAACTTGACCCCATTTTAAAATTGGACTGTGTTTTTTACACCAAAGATTTTATTTAGTAATTTTAGATAAAACACCTTGCAGATTACTAAAACAAAGTCTATAATAAATCTAAAGAATAAGGATAAACTATGTGGTGACATTCATGTAGAATATGAATGAAAACAGTTACTTTATTGGTTTTAGTATGTAAGTGAGCTGAATACACACATGGCTATAGATTGTTAACATCCATTGCTTTTAGCCGTTTACCATCAGCAGAGCTTTTAACTTTGGTATATGTAAAACTTTTTTATTTAACTGACCATTTTATTGCATTGTATGCTTTATTGAACGGTGCAATTTGTTTTGCATCTAAACAACGATAGAAATGTACACAATGTAAAAGCTTTACAATGATATTTTGCACTTAAATTGTTCAGATTGYGATACAGCTTTTGGAATGCACTGGAACGCAGTGTGAATGCTGAGTGTAGAAATTTGTTATAGAAGCTGAAATTGGGTTCTTATAGCTAAAAACAAACAAAAACCCCTAGCTAAAAAAATGAAAGGAATAATTGCATGCTAAAAGTATGCAAATATCTGAGTTGTAAAGTAATAAAGTGTAAATATGTTGTTACTTTACTTAAAAGGCAGTATTATGCAAAATTGACTTTTTTGAGCTTTATATCGTGTTATGATATCATTCCCTCATCAAAAACATTCCCAGAGTGTTGCTTTGACTCAGAAATCCTTTAATGTCTTTCAGCTGCATGTCTGAGACATGCAGCTGAAAGAGCTGGCCTAGTGAATCCTAACTTTTCAATGTTAACATCTTAATATTTCATAGTCATTATGGCCTTTAGAAAATCTTGTTTTGAGGAGGTCACCTCTCAATAAATGTATTTTTGGAAATTCTAATCACTCACTTTTAATGCTTAAGTATATTTTATATCAGAAATTTACTTTTCATACTTAAGTAGAAATAATATCAGATACTTTGACTTTTCCTCAATTAATATTCTTAGAGGAGACTTTAACTTTTACCATAGTCATTTTATTATAAGATACTTGTACAGTACTTTCACTCAAGTATCACTTTGAGGAACTTTATACAGCACTGCAAAATATGAGGAAAAACCCAAAAGGCTAAGCAAAAGCAAAAGAGAGCAAAATACTGACTCAAAGTTAAAAAGAACGAAATTCAGCTAAAAGAAGCAAAATGCTAAGTAAAATGGAAAAGTTGCTAAAAGCTAAATGCAGCAAAAGGTTAGCTAAAAGCAGTCAAACATAAAAATGAATAAAATGAGCATGATGGTGTCTACAAGTTAAAGGCCAAAGAAAACAAAAAGTAGCAAAACAGAAGCTAAGTAACAGGAGTAGCAAAAGTCTAACAAAAAGTAAGGAAAAACCTAAAGCAAGTTTGTTGAATTACTGTAGATTTCAAAGGGAGCAATGTTTTTCTTTTTTATTTAATGACCTCAAAACCTTTAATCATTACCAAAACATAAAAAAATGCACAGCACCTATTTTCTGAATGAGCTAAATATTTCAATACACTGCCTGGCCAATAATAATAATAATAATAATAATAAGTTACCACCAAAGAAAGGTCACACTAATATTTTGTTGGAATGTCTTTAGCTTTGATTATGACACACATTCACTGTGGCGTTGTTTCCATAAGCTTCTGCAATGTCACATGATTTATTTCCATCCAGTGTTGCATTAATTTTTCACCAAGAGCTTGCATAGATGCTGGTCGAGTCTGACCTTCTCCTGCACATCCCAAAGGTTGCTGAACCTGGACCCGACCAACTGCAGCAACCCCACATCATAGCACAGTTAAATCCAGGTGGTGGCTTTTTTTGGCCAGGCAGTGTATATATTAGGCCAAGCTTACACAAAGTACGCAGAAGTTGTTTGGTTGCAAAAATGTATGAAATAATCAAATCTGGATAAGGACTGATTCGATGCTGATCCAGTTAGCCGGTATTGATTTCTACAGTTCACTCATTACTAAACAAACAGCTGATGCAGATATCATTGCACTTAAACACTTAATAGGCAGGCACAAGAATCTTTTATGTTTCCTCAATAGGTTTTATGTAAAAAGTCTTCCAAAATTAATGTTATAATCTCAATTTTTGGGAAAAGTAGCAAAAAAAAGAGAGAATTTTTTTTACTAAATATAAAAACGTTGCCACATGGTTGCAACTGGTTAATGTGGCAGAACATGTCCATATGATGGCTAATCTCACTGAAATGCACGCTTCATTTAATTCTTGTCATTGTGTCGTTTGACTCGCCGGTGACAACAGGATTTCATTAGGGGGTTAAGCATCAGAATTGGCTCGTGAAATGGCCGTAATGAAACGAGGCCGACCCGAGACACCTGACTGGACGGGTTCGAGTTGAAGGGATCCCAGTGGCGAGTCGGAGGGAACAAAGCTTTCCAACGTCGTCCCTCCTCAGCCCTCCWCAACACTCCTCCAATGTCTCTGAAGAAAAGAAGGCTCGTGTCAAACCAGCAATCTCAGGGCTACAATTCAGTGTGAAGTGCCTCCTGAGTGTAGTCTCTGGCCCTCATCATCCTTACCAATGTCTCCAAACAGCCTGTCACTCACTCCCTGCAGCTGATGTTAGCAGCCCAGGTGACTCTGCTCACACGGATGCATCTGGGTGCATCGTGGTGCTTCAAATAGCAGGCGTCACCTTAGCAACAAACGCATCTACCTGGTGCTCCATCCTCAGATTCTCCATGTGTGTGTGTGTGTGTGTGTGTGTGTGTGTGTGTGTGTGTGTGTGTGTGTGTTTAATCTGGACTTGATGAAAGAGAAAAGCAAAAAAAGGTAGAAGAAAAGCAGGGGTGAAGAGGATGATGCAGGTGGACGGATGGAGCGTTGTCAGTTTGATTTGATTGCTCCAATCTCCTCTAACCTTTTCTTTTGTGTTTCATCAAATTTCACTTGTTCCCCCCAAGATTTTAGCAGCTCTCTCAGTCTCAGCAGTCTGAGATAAGAAATAAAAAAAGGGAAAAAGGGAAGACAACGCTCCACCCTCTGGGCTCTGCTCATTCTGTTTTATCTTTCCCTCTCCGTATTTCATCTTTACTTTCAAGGCATTTTCACATCAAAGGCGGCTCCGACCAAAGCGTTCAGAAAGCTTCCACATTCAGACACAGTGAATCCCTCACACTTTATACTTAACTATAACTCACGGGTGGCAGTATTATTCCACCGTCTTAGTTTTATAGGGATGAGAGATTCTGATTTATAGTCGAAAAKCTTGTTTCTGACACTTTGAACCCACATGGAGGTTTGTAGCCATGTTGCAGCTGTTTGGAAACTCAGAGCTTCCTGGTCATATTTTAATGCACAATCTCCACAAAGTGTGCATCATATTGTGACAAATTTGCTGCTTTTTTCATGTTTTTACTGCAACTGTAGGATTAAAATTAAATTTACTGTATACAGCGGGTAAAATAAGTATTGAACACATCACAATTTTTCTCAGTAAATATATTACTAGAGGTGCTAATGACATGAAATGTTCACCA
>NW_013952405.1:7921111-7923985 GCF_001266775.1 Austrofundulus limnaeus
GCATTACTTATTGTTTTCTTTGAAACAAACGTACCTGCTAATTCCAGGTCTTTCTGAAGCTCTCCACTGATTAACTTTTAAACCCTGGTTGCTAAAGCTTAGTGACATTAGCTAAACTAGAGACTGAGCTGAGATTTGATGTGGTAGTAGCTGAGAGTCTTTTGCATCGTTTTCATAAGCTCTAAAACTCTGAAATGAAAAATAACTGGTGATGCCTTCCTTCGAGGAATGCTAGTATTCTTTAATTATCTTCTGTGGAGTCTAGGCTCAAATATTCCTCAGATCCACTGCTTTTGAATCTTCATAATTACAACTTTCCAGTATTTACAGTTTTTTTCTCAGCCATATTTTTTTTCTTTCAAATTTGGCCAAACAAATCAAAAGACAAGTCCTAAAAAAGTCCCTTTTACTTTTCCCCAAAACTCAATTTCAAAGTCAAAGTACAACAAAGCAGAGCCGTTCACTTTGAATTAAACAGCACAAAAAGAAAAACAGCCGACTGATGCAGGTAGATGCTGAGATGGTGAGAAGATACATTTCAGAAGTGAAAAAAACAAACAAAATGAAGTGARGAGAAGAGAACAGAGCCAGCTGAGTGATTGAATATGTGTCGGCTGAACAGGACAAACTAAGGATGAGTGGACATAAACAGAACCGACTGTGCCTGTTTGGATCTTAAAATGTCTAATAATTCCCGTCTTTCCTGCTCTAAGTTGAGTGTTTTGTTAACAAAATGACATTGTGTGAAAATGCAAGCTAATGAACACTGCAAMTATGTCGCCTCTTATTTCAGCTTGTTAGCACTCTGATATTAGCAGCGAGCTCACTGACTTTTGCCTGCCTGCACTTTGGAAGCACAGTATGACTGTTTGTTATCTATCTGTGGCTCTTTGCAACTGCAATGCATTTACAGTATCATCACCAAAGAGCCTCTACCTTTACAAAAAATGAGCAAAAACAACTGAGGCTTTTCAGCTCGTGACAAGAAGCTGGTGTCAGTGTGTGCAGCGAAGTTCATAAATGAGTCAGACCTGCATCACAAAGAGAGACAATTGATAAAATTTTAAAAAAGAAAACAGCAAAATGATGCTCAGCATTCACTAAAATCACATTGAACAGTCAAAATCCAAAAAATGTTTTATCAACATCCACAAGTTTACCAATAAAAATAACACACTAGAAATACAGGAAAAAAACAAAGGAAAGATCTGGAACARCCAAACATAGAGCTTCCAACAACCCCAGGAAAACTTGGCTAATGGCTCTTGAATTGGGCACAAGCTAGTGTTAGAAAGACCAACTTATGCTAGCTAGCTAGCCTGTGATTGTGATCGCCAAATCCAGAACTTGGACCATCTTTTAACTTTCTGCACCTTAAGTTTGGTCCAACACCTGCAGACCTCTGTCAGGTCGATGAGGGAGCAAAGACATGTCTTTCCAGTGTGACATGATATGATGATGACAACCTGTTTTTTTTATGCTGGGCTACCTAAGGGCGTAACGATCACTGACACCTACTGCCTTCACTTTTGAGCTCAGTTTTTAGTTTGATGGTAATATGAGCTGTGGATAATGACACATTCAAAGGCTTTCCAATTTTTTTGTTGAGGAAGAAACAATATTCCATAATTGTTTCACCGGTTTTGTACATGTCTGCTCATCTTTACTTCTAAAAGATTCAGCTTCTATAAAATTCTCTTTTTGTACCCAGTCCTCTGATTGACTTGTCGTAAAAACAACTGAATTCTGTTTAAAAATCTTCATTTGTGCCACTCACTTCTACAGCCTCTTGCTGACAGCTGTCTTTTTCAGATGTTTTGTTGCCATCAAACCTATAACCTTTTTTTCCTAGAAAATGTATAATTTCTTAGTTTTAAATGTGCAATATATTTACACTGGTCTATGGTAACTATAGAGAATAATGTCTTTATGAGAGTTACATTCAGAACTGGCCTGTGGCATAGGCAGCATAGGCAAATGCTGAGGGTGCCGTCCATCACAATGGGGGACAAAAATAACGCTTTTTATCAGAGTATAATTGATTTAGTCTGTAGAATCACTGGTTACTCAGGTTTATGAAGGTAAATCTTTCTGTGTTTCTCGGCTGCTTTGCTTCTTTCTACATGAGGTGTTATTTTGTGCAGAGTAGGAATGCGCAATATAAACGATATACGGCAGAAACAATATGAATTTGGCCTATGATAGAGATCTGTAGTCTACCGGCCAATCGTGGTAATTATTTTTGATGAAGTAACCGGCTGGARTCAAAACAGATGAAGCAGGAAGCAGCGTGGCTGAGAGCGCAAATGAAGAGCAAAACGCAAAACATATATTATCTGGACCTGGTTCGGGTGTGCGAAAATGAATGCCGAACTGTTTACATATTTACGTGACGRCACGTCGTCCGGTCGGCTGCCGAGCGACCACACTGCCTGCAGCAGGAGGAGCGCGGCACATGTCACGGTCACGCAGCGAGGCGACTGTCAGTGAAAGTGAAGTCAGTGCGAGCTCCAGCAGGACGCACAAAAACTCGCTGAGTCTAATGGACCTCGTTTCTCCTGCAGTCATAGCATGAAGCTGTGTCAAGTCGTACAGCGGGGAAGCACTGTGGGAAAGGGTGACGGTCTGACTGTCTTTCAAATAAAAATAAAAAAAGCTGTCAAGCATAAACCGGATGATTGTCACCCCGCCGGAGCGCGCACAGAGTAAACACGTGGAGTGCAGAAAAAGTAATCTGCAAAATGAATAAATACAAGAAATTTGTTTTACAATCTTAAAACGAAGCAGGCTATTCCAAACACAACATCCAATGGATGCAGATATCTATTACATTAAAGTTATTGTATGTATGTGTGTGTATACAGTATATATATA
>NW_013952405.1:7924288-7933819 GCF_001266775.1 Austrofundulus limnaeus
TGTGTGTGTGTGTGTGTGTGTGTGTGTGTGTGTGTGTGTGTGTGTGTGTGTGTGTGTGTGTGTTGAGGTGCACAAGCGTGTGCGCAGCGTTGATAAATGACTCTGTACTGATGTGGAAATCGGAGGTCAAGGGTCAAAGCCTTGGTGAGGAGCTGCTTTGGAGCTAGTGGGGCCAATCAGATAAATGAGGGAACTTCTCTCTTTCTGCTGTCATAAATTTATAAATATACGAATGACTGGATGGTCTAAAAGMAAAGAGAGAGAAGGAAAAGGATTTTGATTTCTTTTGATAAATACTGAAAGATGGGGGGGGGGGAGTCAGCCGTAATTTGAATGGGTATGAGAAGATACAAGGCTGGATCATGAGAGAAGACATGGTGGATCTCTGTCCTCCTGCAAGTTCAAGGCTASTGAGACATTTATGTCCATTATTTTTTTACAAAACAAATCCACAAAATAGTCTAATTGGCCTTCCGTTCATAAATATCTAGTAACATATACAGTAACTTTGGGCTTTTAGAAATTAGTGATGCAAAACCAAAAGAGCTGAAATGAGCCGCATTGACWAGGAGAACTACACATAAATGGACATTTCATAGATTAATTTACAAAATATGACCAAATAACTCAGTTTAGCTGTTTCCTCTTAGAGGTTAATCAGTTCTTGTYCATCTTCATTGATCTTTTTTCTCTTTAATCGATCTGTTTATTGTTGTTTAGGCTTTTAAATCCCTCACACACTGGATGTCATCATTACAACACATTCTTTAGTCCCAAAGCGTACATACACCTTTTCACACGCTGACTGTTCCAGCTCTGTTATCGCCTCCCTTGATGGCACAAAGTCACATCAGTGGCGGCATTTTCAATTCCCCGTGCTGCCTCCAATTGTTCAGAAATCACACGAGACAACCAAGGGGTGTCTGAGTTTCAGCTCGGTGTGTTTTGTAAAAGTGCCTACAGAGTTTGAGATCATGGACTATGTTATTTACTGAATCTAGAACCAGAACCCAGAAGTTAAAGTTGAAACAGGACCAGCTTGTAAACAAACAGAACTTAACCCTTGTAATAATGAAAAATGCACCTCAAATAAGGTTTATCGGGAGATGACTTTTGTTAAATCATATACTTCTTACCTTGCWGACGCATGTTGAAATATTCATTTTTCTAACACATTTAGCWGTWGTTAGTCAGGGGCAGTTCTAGGGGCGGGGCCACAGGGGCATTGGCCCCTRCTGAAATCTGATTGGACCCCTGAAGTGCCYCTGTCCTGTCCCTCACCTGYCCTTTGCCTGAGAGCAATGATGGTGGGTGMAGTTCCATGCCCAAACACTAGAGGCACTAATGAGTCAAACAGTAAAGTCCAGCATGAATTAATCTGACAGAAGTCTTCTTCTCTTTTTAAAAGACTTGAACAATTTTGCAAAAAATACCTTTCAGCTGGCAAACAATGGCTTCATTTTCTCTCATGCTTTCAGAATATTTTATCCATGTACAGTAAAAATGTGTGTAACATAGATAAGGAGAATTTAAGCTTTTTTAATGACATTACATTACRTTACAATTGTTGGAACATACGTATGTGACYGGTTAAATTWATAAACCTTACTGTCRTGGCATGATTTACCAAGATGCAGAAACACGTTGGAATAAATGCACAGAAAGTCTGCGTGTATGGTCGTCAAATAATTTAATTCTGAGCAACAACACAGCAGACAGTCAATCAGGAAATCTGCTGAGTTGTGACTGCCGCGTCAGCATTGCGCAGCCAATGATATMACATCATGTGACAGTRWACAACCAATCACAATTCAACAACTGTAAACACCCAACCAATAACAGGGCTCTCAGCCCAGGAGGTAGGCCATGCATTGCTGGAGTCTTGAKGTYTGGGGCAAACAGATTAAAACAGCCGAAACTGGTTATRATAAGATATGATTACTGGACAGTGTCAAGGTAGAACAGATATACATAATTAATCCATTASACTTACCAAAACTGAGGATTTATGTGCAAGGGTGTTGAACAAAGACTTGGCCCCTCTATGAATATTGTGGACCTTTGATGGYCCCTTACTCAGAAAAATGCTAGATCCGCCACTGCAGTTAGTTCAAAACGAAAAGTCACGTTCAACATAATATAGGGTGATATTGGCAAATAAATCAATCATGATTACTTGTGGCATTTAGACAATARCAATTAATAYGAAGATYAATAGATGACAACTGAATTTGTGAGTTTTTGTCTAAATCAGTCACYCTGTGTTCTAAGAGAAGTCATCGGTCATTTCTTTATTTTAACAAGCCATCATCCCAAATGAGACAACTGGGTGTCTCCAGCACTGGTGAGAGTATTGAACTGTACCACCCTCTGCATCACATTTGGTCAAAAAGCTGGTCTGATTATCCTATAGCCGGAGGCACATTRTATATTTTCTGATCTGCAGTAAAATTAAAATAACTAATTTTAAGTTGGTAATAAAATTATTAATCCTTAATCTGACCAGATTCGTGACATATCTTCTCTCCAAATTGACAAAACTGGTTTCTCAAACAATGTCATTTGCCAATTAACCAATTGAAAGCATAAATATTTCCCTTGGGAAAATACCTGGTTTCTTCTTCAAAGTTAGTAAGTCCTTAAATTTCTTTTAAAAATGTTTGTGTTATTTTATGTTGATTCGTTGAAACTATGTTGTAAAAAGTTAGCAAAAGAAAATTAAGTTTCTTCTCTTTTGAGTGAAAAAACTTTTATTAGATGCTTAAATGTTATCACAATTACAAATTCATACTTCAAGGTAAATGAGTGTGATACATAAAGGCCAATATTARTGATCAGTAAACCTGATCTGGTGCCCCTCACAGAGAAAAAGTTAGAGTGTAAGACATTATTTTAACCTAAAGCGTATAAGGTAATTGCAAAATGGCAAATATTAGTTGTTGACAGTTTTTCTGGGAATTAATYGCACATGATACAGTTTTGGCCAACCCTGGTACCACAATGATTCTGAATAAGGGAGTAGACTGGACCTGAAGATACGTCCCCAATGTGCACAGACAAATTTCAGCTCCAAACTCCAGAGAAGGCAGGACACTCGGTCTATAATATATGCCAACCTTCTCTCCCCTCTACCTGATGTGCTGTTTAATTCAGATGTAAGGAGTTGAAAAAAAGACCATTTATTTCAAAATAAAATGGCAACAATAGTAATTACGCAGTTTTGGTCATTCTGGAGCTGCATGAATCAGCTGCAGCAAGATGAGACTAAAACAATAAACATGTTTCTTGGCCTRTTAGCTGTGTTTGTCTTCACAAAACCAGCACGAATGATTGAAGACACTGTTAAAGTGAAGGTTAGAGAAGGTTAGAGTACATTTTGTAAAAATGGGGGCGAACCAGTGCTTGTTCTGTCCTGGGCCTGTCGGGGAGCTCTTGGACGTGGGTCCATTTGTTGCTAATTGTGTACAGTGTTGTATAAAGTACCACAAAGTGATACTTGAGTAAAAGTACAAGTATCTTACCAAAAAAATACTTTGGTAAAAGTTAAAGTCTTCTTTAGGAATATT
The DNA here is from genome assembly GCF_001266775.1 of Austrofundulus limnaeus. Taxonomy (NCBI): domain Eukaryota; kingdom Metazoa; phylum Chordata; class Actinopteri; order Cyprinodontiformes; family Rivulidae; genus Austrofundulus; species Austrofundulus limnaeus. Next base: position 7,927,855 of record NW_013952405.1, read on the forward strand.
ACTGCAGTAAAAGTCTTAAAGTATCAGATATTTTTTGTACATAAATATTAAAAGGAAAAGTATTGATTTAAAATGAGCAGGTAGATTTTCTGTAATGACATTTATTAGGAGGTGACCTCCCCCAAAAAATGCAGAAATGACTGTTGTATTAAAATAATTAGTTTATGTTAAATTTAGGATGCACTAGTCCAGCTGTTTCAGTTTATTTACGTATGTCAAGGCTGCACAAACATTTTCCCCAAACTGAAAATCTACCTGAGGGCTGCGGCCAAATAAAACAATATAATTCATGAAATACAAATACTTCTTAAGTACAGTCCTTTTATTTTAATGATTTTGTTCTGCTGGAGTGTGACATGATTTGTTTGTGTACAAACTAATACAGTATCAGAATTTTATATATTTATACTTCTCATTCAACCACAGTTAAATTCACTCTTTCTAGGAGGCACAATTTATATGGATGGTATTTATTTTTTACAATAAGCTGCTGGGATGAATACAAGCAAAAATGAAATAAAAGTAACAATTTTCTACTTCTTACCTTTTTAAAAAAATGTAAGGAGTAAAAAGTACAGATAAATGTGTGAAAATGTAAGAAGTAGAAGTAAAATGTAGGCTGAAAAATAATTCCTCGAGTAAAGTACAGATACCCAAAAATTCTACTTAAGTACAGTAACAAAGTATTTGTACTTAGTTACTTTACAACTCTGATTGTGTCACTCACTCCTCTCTGTACGTCTGTGTGATCTCAGTGGTCAGGAGGTATCCAGTGTTCTTGGGCCGAGCTCATCGTCTGGCTCAGAGACAGGAGCTGCACATCCAGACGGTCCTCCAAGTCAACCGCACACTTTACATAGGAGCCAGGTAACCAACAGCAACCGCCTCCAGCCGCGTGTCACTGACGTGTTCGCATGAATCTGTGCTGGCTGTCGTTTGGTGCCACCGCTTCCATCKGCTGTCACTCTTCAAGGGACATTTACAGTTCGTCTGAGCCATGATTTATTCAGTGYTGCTTTTAAATGTCAAGTGAAAGCGTTGTGCGCTCACATCAATCGTTGAAAAATGGGAATTGCYCGTTTTCACAAATATGGGAGCTATAGGTTGAAACAATCCAATCACTCGAAAGTGCTCAGTTTTCTACTTTGCAAATAATATTAAACATCTTTTTCAGTTTAAGGGAGCAGCTTATACAGACCTAACSAGTTTTTAAAAGTTTCACAGCCAGTTCAGGCTAGACGTCCCCTACAGCTGTTATCATTAGACCTGTTTTTAGGTGTCAAACTCAAGGCCTGTGGGCCGCAGACAGCTCGTTCTACAGTTTCATACAACCTGTGAGACTGTATTTTAGATGTTTTAAACTGGCTCACTAATTTGTGGCAGATTGATTCTATATGGTTCCCCATCAGCCCTTTTAGTGCAGTGTCTGTGATGTCTGTTAGCTGCCCAGAAGAGTCCTGCCCAATATTGGCTATCATGTGACTTTTCTTGGTTGGTGAGAGCGGCCATATTGTTCTGAGTGAGGACAAGCTGTTAAAGCTGAATGTGGTCACCACGATATATTGGGTTTAGTTTAGCACATCACTGAAACTCTGTTTGTAAATGACAACCATTATTTAGTTTGATAGAAATGCTTGTAAGTACATTTGATCATTTTAGGCAAAAACATGTTGCCAAACGTACACACATCTGCAATGAATGAAGTTAGCTAGAACATGATCAACTAATATATAGAATTTTATGCCCAAATTAGCCAAGATAAATTGTTTACATTGACAGCCCTACCTTTCCAATGTGGTGATTGTACCACAGTGGTCATTCTTCTGACGCCTCTAGCCAACATACCGCATTGGTCCTGCCCTTCTGTTTCTACTTATGCCCCGCCCACTCTCACCTGTTCCCATTTGTTTCTTCACCAGTTGTTGATCATTGTGTTCATCAGTCTTGCCCTTTTTATTCCTTGTCTCTCTCTGTTGGTTCCTCAGTTCATCATTGTGCATGTTACATCACATCACTGAGTTACCTGTTTCCAGTTTCTCCTTGTAGAGCTTTTGGTTGCCTCGTCAGCATTTTTATTTTGATAAATTAGTTACCTTTTGAAACTCCTCCTGGGTTCCACAACCATGAAAATATCATCCTGCATTTAGCCAGCTTTGAAGCCAACAAAGTAAAGTTTGAATTTCTCAGTAATCTGTTTGATGTCGATTTGRAAGTGGGACCAATCAGACTCTTGATGATGAAGAGGTATTTGGCTCGAGCTAAAATACATCAGAGCTACTTGTTCTGTTTTGTTGTTGTTTTTGTTTTTGTCATGTTAAAGTAGAACATAAGTAGCTGTATGTTTCGATTTTTTGTATTTTTTAGATGATTTGATGAACTGTGATCAAATTTATTACCAAAAATTAAAAAATTCTGAGAGAGTAAAGCATGGTAARCCAAGAGGACTGATGTTTTTTTAATCTATTTTTCCTGATAATACATTAGGTAATTTTGTTCTAATAATCTAAGCTTTACATAAAGTATCTTGGGGAAACTGTAACTAATTCATTGCAGTCAGGTTATATAGTTATTCTATATCCATTGAAGAAATCATCAGGCGTAGATACTTGGTCCATCTTTATTAATATTGGCCCCAAGGTGGGTTACAAAGCACCAGGTTGGTGGTCCCAAGATGATCTCCAGAAACATAATCAAGCTAAACAATATTTTTTGTGGCATATTTTCACTGTAAATAACAAGAAATATTAATCAAAAATATGGAGGAGGAAAACTAGTTTAATATATTTGTGTTGTGTTTCATTGGGTTTTCGGGGACCAGAAGCTAAAAAGTTTGGGAGACTCTGATTTATGAAAATTATTTTGTTTACAGCTCATCATGATCACTTCCTTTGCATTGATATTAGAAGTGTATGTATTTGTAAGAAAAACTGCAAATAGGAATAGTTCATCCCTTTAAAGATAATATATAAAGCAGCTTGAACCATGCTCTGTTTGCTGTTCTATTAGCAGCCTTTTGCACATTTTCCAAACTTCTTYTGAGGTAAAAGWAGTAATCACAGAAGCAAGCGATGTATTTATTTTTGAAAATCCTGGCTACAGAGATAAACTTGACAGCGTTCATTTGGCTCGTGCACTAATGAAACCCCTGCTAAATAATCGGCTGCATAAAACATCCCGATCATTCTACTAATCAGAAGCCATTTTAACGATATGTCTTCAGGACATTTAATCAGAATAATGTCTGTCTGTGACTCATAGCAAACAAGCAGATGGCAGTGTGACATAAATGGTGTTTTGATCATTTTTTTAATGGCAGCCACATTCAAGGATGAAGAAAACCACTGTTTGAAAAAAAAAAAAACAGCAACACACAAACCATACGCTGACATTTACACTCCAGCCGCTTCATTAGGTAAAACCAGCAGAATTGTTTTTTAAAGCAAATACTAATGAGGCAATTAGATAACAGAAACTCTGTGATTGTAGACAAACTGTGCAAAATTCTGGAGTCATTCTTCGTTTTCTTTTTATTATTTTTWCAGGGAGCTAAAGTACGGAGCCCGCGAGGGGACATGGGGGATKTTTTTCTTTTGCGTTCCCACGCAAAACCTTTTGCRTTCCCTTGCAAAAGTCACTTATCACGGTTTTGCCTGTCGATTTATTAACAAATTCACATGCTCACCATTAGCAAGATAGCCTACTACTTTAATTCAACTTTAAAAATGAATATATCACATGGCCACACATGGAAGTATGTCATATATCGATATTTTAACACAGTGCAGCCACGCAACATCAAAGCCAAGTTCACAAACTTGTGGCGACACATCCTGTTTTGGTAACCAGATATTTCAAAATAAAAGTCTGATTTAATTCAGTTCATACAAAACAAACTTTAGCGTGGAAATGCAAATGTTTGCGCAGTAACACAATAGTATTGTGTGGGAACGCAAAAGAAAAACAAATCCCCCATGTCCCCTCGCAGGCTACATACTGAAGCTGCTAAAGTCTGAAAAAAAATGAAAAAGGCATTTGGAAACTTAGAAAAATAATTGACGATAATCCCTTTGGATGATGACATGAAAGTCTGGTTTTTTTGGAAACAAATGGTGGTTGAAAACTTCTGCACAGGAATAGTTAGCTCTTTCTTACTGGTGTTAGATTATTATCAGCAGCTCGAAATGTGTTTCATGTTGAACTTTATGTTCAAGCTACAGTTATTGAACTGGCGGCCCATGGGCCACATCTGCCCTGTGGGTGGCATCAGTCCGGCCAACCAATGAGTTTTTTTTAAAAATGATTGTTTTTTTTTTTGTTTATTATAAAAAATAATTTGAATCAATTTTACATTTTAAATTTATGATTCAATACAGCAATTTTAACAAATTTAAAAGTTAAAAGATAATACCTATTTTTACATAATGCAGTGTTTCCCGTCATCATCGGGCAACGCCCCCTGTAACAGGATATCCAGCCCATGGACTTTTGGCTTTGAGTAATTTATTTGAATATCCCTGATTTAATCAAACTAAACATTATAAAGAGACTTTTCATGACTCGTGCTCTTGTTTTGTCCTAAACGGTAACRTTACTGAGAAATTGTTGTGTTTTGTAGAGATGACTTATACAGAGTGGAGCTGGACAACATGGTGGGAGAGGAGATGTTTTACAGCAAGGTATGACCCACTTTTGTTGCAAACACGCACTAATAAATAAAAAGGCGTAGACACGTGGAACAACTGCAGCAACGTCGGCTTTGTTTATGCATTTCAGAAACGGACCTGGGAGTCCAACAAGAACGATATCCGAGTGTGTCGGATGAAGGGCAAACACGAGGTAAAACACAAAACGTGCAAAGACGCACTCTGCATCGCAGACACAGAAACACAAACAACAGCTGTTGCAGAGAACATTTTTCCGCAGCTGCACCTGCATGCAGAGCTTACACCAATTTGATCCTGTTGATCCACAATCAGCAAATCATCTAATCAAGCTAATGCAGTCAAATGTTACTGGAAAAGCATTTTGTTTTGCATACCTGAGGTTTGTCATTTTTTTAATGTGGAAATAATTATAAAGTTGGAAAGTGGTTTAATTATATAAAGCCAAAGTTGAGAAAGTTGTATTATCAGGTAGAAAAAATAAATGCAGGTACAGCACAAAAAGCACAAAAGGATAAAATGCAATTTGAGTGGGACTTTTGGRAAAGAAAAGAAAAAAAGTTGAATTGAAATTTTATAGAGCCATACTTGAGAAGAGTTTAGTGACATGGCCTCAGGGAGGGAAGAGTTATTGAAAACAGGTGAGGAAGAAAGGTGACGGTGAGATGTGTGGAGGGAAAATAGAAGAGAGGAGAGGAGGGGAGGGCATTCAATTGGTGGTGGGAACACAGATGAAAGAGGAGACGGTGTAGGAGGGAATAAAAGAAGAATTTAAGGTTGTGATAAAACTGGAACAAAGACAAGAGGAGAAGGACCGGCTGAAGGTGGCTACTGAAGACAGAAGAGAACCGAGTTAGATAACTCTGCTCATTTTAAAGCTCAGAGTGAACTGCATGGATTTAAAATCTCCCTAATCATCTGGGTTATATTACAGACAGTGGATACTTATTTGTATTGTATAGGAAAGGTGGCATCTTCTCATATATCTTATGTAAAAAGACTTTTAAACATTTTAAATACTGTATTTCAAAATGATATAATATCATGCAATCCTTCAGGATTGATGCGGAGATGCAGAAATGATGCAAACTTCTAAATGTTGCAGCCAGGAGGATTTAATTCAGCCTGTCAGAATATAACAAGCTTAAAACAGCTATTAAATTAGAAAGCTTTTAAGTTGAGTGTTAAAACACATTTTCATATGTTTAAAGATTTACAGATTGTAAATTAGTTTAAATAAGAAAACCCAAATGCACAAAATCAACAGTCAGGCAGGATGACTAAGGAAGAAGGAAGATTAAATA
>NW_013952405.1:7933829-7952854 GCF_001266775.1 Austrofundulus limnaeus
AAAAAAAAAAAAAAAAAAAACTAGATCAAACATTTGGATTGGTTTTGAAATGATGTTGGAGTCTAGTCATTATTAATGACTGAAACTCACCTGGTAACAATGACACAGTGCCCGGGTAGGGAGTGCATTAATCAAAGTGCCCACCTCCTGCTGCCTCTGGGTCAAAATGAGTTTTAAAAATTGAGGTTTTATGGGTTGTTTTTATCCCCGTTTTTATTAGAGCTGTTTGTTCGGTTTTGTGCTCAGCCTGACACTGAAAATTTAGATTCTTAAATAATCACTGAATACATCATAAGAGCATCAATGAAAGTAATAAGTAAGTAGTGCATTAACGATGGCTCAGTGGGTTTGATCCCCGGTTCGGACCTGTGGTCTTTCTTTGTGGAGTTTGATGGAACTTTCCAAGCAAAAAACGGTCACTCTCTGTCCTCAGGGGGCGGGGTTACAATGATGTCAGCATATGACCACATGGTATCATCGGGCATCGAACATGGATGACTCATAGCAAGTTTGGAGTAATTCTGACTCTCCTTGTGAAAGTTACAGTGTTTCAAAAATGTTGGCGAGAAGGTCATTTTTGAGGCCAGGCCACGCCCCCTTAACATGCTAAAAAACTCACCGTTTTGATCATTTTTAATCCCCCATGTCTTAGCAGCATATTGACCAAGTTTGAAGCCAATAGGTCATGGGTTTTCTTCAGTTAAGTTCATAATAAAATTTGGTAGAGCTGTTGCCTCTCAGCAAGGAAGTCGCCTGACTGAAACCTGGCCAGGGAGCTTTCTGGGTAGAGTTTGCATGTTCTTTCCATGCATGCGTGGGTTTTCTTCGTGTACTCCGGTTTCCTCCCACAGACCAAAAACATGAATGTTGGATTGGTTGGTAACTATGTGCGAGTAAGGGAGTGAAAAGTTGTGAGTTGTGCTGTGATGGACTTGCAATCTGTCCAGGGTGAACCCCGCCCCTCGTACAGGGACGTCTGCACATGGACACCAGTGACCCCCTGTGACCCTGAAATGAAGTGGGTAAAGATAATAGATGGATTTTTTAAAGGGCCCACAGAGGAAGATTTTAACATTCCCATTTAAAATGACAAAAATTGGAACRTGGCAGTGACTCCTGATTTATGGAGCCAGTATGAAAAAAAGGAACTCGTCCTGATCACAATTAGAATATTAAGCTCCTGGTTTGTGCTTACATCACTTCATCATATCATTTATCTCTGGTGTGAAATTTTAATATCTCGGGTCAGTTCATCACATGACTTCTAACAAGACGGATCAGTAGCTGTGATTGAAATGCAGACAATTTAAATGTAAAAACTTCCAGTGGAGGATTTTTCCCAACAATTTGCTGAATATGAGGCTGATGATCGGCTCGGGGAGTTAATGAGAACYGTTAGGCTGAGTACCGGAGGCTTACTGAGTGTAATCTGTGCCTAGAAAAACTATTTCAAAGAAAGGAAGAAATAAGATGCATGAAAAAACGGATTCTTTTTTGTTAGAAATGTATTCATTTTAAAAACAAAACAACTATTTACAAAAAAACCATACAATATAAAACTAAATAAAATGAAGGGCAGCAGCAGAAGAATAAATCTTATAATATCTGCACCTTTTGTCCCCTAAATAAGTAAAAAACACACACACAAACAAAAAAACAAAGCTAAATTAAAACATCAACGCAAACAAGAATTCGTATACATTCACAATTACGATTTTCCATATTTCTTCAGAAAACAAAGTTTTATCATTTCTCTTAAAWGTATACATAGATCTGGCATTTTTAAGATCTTCCTCCAGACCATTCCACAATCCTATTCCCTGGATTGAAGTGCACCGTTATTTGAACTGGTACAAAACCAAGACTTCACAAACATCTCTATCAATTTAAGAAAATAATAACTCTCTCTTTTAAGAAAATTTACTTGGATGTTGGAAGGTAATATATTTTTGTGAGCCTTATACATAAACAGTAAAATATTATATCAACCAAGTCATAAAATTTCAATATCTTCAACTGATAAAATAATGTATTTGATGGGTGGCTGTAGAGTTTTCTAGTGATAATTCTTATGACTCTTTTCTACAAAATAAAAATAGGATTCTACCTGCAGTCCCAGAAATATAGACGCAAAAGTCAAGAAAAATACAAGCGAATGATGAAGACTGGTAACACAGATAAACACAAACAAATCAAGACTATGAAGGTTTAGAAATGCTTTAAATGCTTTAAACTTTTCTGGAACAAAAGGAAGGAAAATAGRAGCATCCAAAAGAAAGAAATAAAACTCAAGGATCAAAAATGAAACAGGAAAAGATTTAAAAGGACAGGACCAGCCTCAACTGCATCTTTGATGTTTTAGGGAAGCATTAGCAGTGTTGGCAGCATTAGCAGCGTTAGCAATGTTAGCGACATTAGCAACATTAGCAGCTGCTTTTGTCTCAGGATGATGATGTCATAACAAGAGCTGAGCACCAACAGCAAAGGCTGTGTTCCATTTTGAAATACTTACATGTAAAATTTAACATTTTGCCACACTCATATTTGTATTTATCATTTAGGCATAACATTTTAATTTAACATTTAGTAAAAATTAGCAAAATGTAAAAACAGTGTGCTAGATAATGAAAATGTGTTACTGACATTTTGTTTTACATTTTTAACACTTTGCACCCCAAAATGGAACTGATCAGAATTAAATATCAGGACATTTACTCAACAGTTGAAGCTCATCAGGCTGTTTAATGACATACAGTTGGTGATCTGTGGAGACAGATGTTTTGTACATTTATAAACATATTAGCTAATGTAAATGGACAGCCACGTCAATGCTATTTCATGAAAAAGAAACTTAAACATGAAACACCCTTTATTTTTGTGTAATAATCTTTTGTCCCTTTCCCATCAGGAAGAGTGTCGGAATTTCATCAAGGTCCTGCTCAGCCAACACGGAGGCCTGTTTGTCTGTGGAACAAATGCCTTCAACCCACTGTGTTCTAACTACACTGTTAGTATTCAACCATTTGCAACCCCACAGTTTACCTTACATCTGCTGTTTGTGGTTGGAGTTTTATCACTCTGATCTTATTACAGCGAGACACTCTGGAAATGGTCGGCGAGCCCGTCAGTGGRATGGCACGGTGCCCATATGACCCACGTCATGCCAATGTGGCATTATTTGCAGGTGGGATGGTGGCTTCACTTTCTAAAGATAAAAAAACCACAACACTAATTCCAAAAGAAAGTTGAAAATTGTCCTGATGCATCTCAGTAATCCAGGTTAAAAAATCAAAAGGAAAAAAATTGCATAGGTCTGCGACCAGTTATACATCGGGGAAACAAAGCAACCACTGTTCAAAGGAATGTCCCAACACAGACGAGCTAATTCTAATGGCCAGAACTCTGCAGTTTTCACTCATTTACAGGCCAGCGGTCACTCATTCAGAGATGAGGATGTTCTCATTCTTGATAGAGAGGAACGTTGGTTTGAGAGAGGAGTAAAAGAAGCCATTTTTGTGAAGAAAGACCGTCCATCATTAAACAGAGGTGGAGGCCTCCGTTTTCAGTTGTCCCCCTCCTACAGCGCTGCCATTGCCAGTATCACTCCACCCCCTGTTAACAATAAGTGTTAATTAGGTGTCATCGATAGCCATGTGATGTGAGTATCAGTCACATGGAGGCAGGGCTTAAAAGCCTGAATTTTGCCTGAAACTCTCAGACTGAAGAAGTCTCTTGGAGGAGAGACGAAACGTTTCATTAGAGAAGAACCCGTCCAGAAGACCTATACWATTTTTTCTTTTTTAAAGTTGAAAATTATTTGCAACATTTCAAATGTTTAGAAATTGTACAGTTTTTATGGGAGAATAATAAAGGTCATTTTGTGGCAGCAACACATCAAAAATATTGGGATGAGGCAACAAAAGACCATAAATGTAAGTACAGTAAAACGGTAATTTAAAGGAGCTAAAGATTTCAGAAATAAAGATGGGCAGAGGTTCACCAGTTTGGGAAAAACTGCATTTAAAAATAGTTGAACAATTCCAAATGCTGTTCCATCCACCAATTCAAGTTAAATCTCTATCATGCAAAGAAAATGCCATATTTAAACATCATCCAGAAATGCTGCGAACGTCTCTGAATCAAAGCTCTTAAAATGAGGCAAAGTGAAAAACTGTTCTGTGATCAGACGAATTGAAATTTGAAATTTTTTTTAGGAAACCACAGRTCCTTTGTACTAAAAAGAAGTGGGACCATACAGCCTGTTATTAGTGCACAGTTTAAAAGCTAGTCTCTCTAATGGTAAGTAAATAAAATATGGGTTTCTGAGATTTGCAAGCCATTGCATTTTTTCTTTCTGGTTTGTTTGTTTTCCACAACATTCCAACTCTTTTAGAATTGGAGTTGCAGTTTTGTAGGAAACGTCTGACTTGGTTTCCAGCTCTGGACTTTGAAATGTCCGCAGCTATAAGTTTATCTTTACAAATGATTAATAGTCAGACCTCTGGCTGCATCACTTGTTTGGTTTTAATCTTTCTGACCTTGTGCTATCTCTGTATCTGTGTCTTCCCCCTCTTCTTCTTAATCTTCTCACTCCCTCTCTCCCTCCCAGATGGAAGTCTTTTTACCGGCACAGTGACAGATTTCCTGGCCATCGATGCGGTGATCTATCGCAGCCTCGGCGACAGCCCCGCGCTCCGCACAGTCAAGCACGACTCCAAATGGTTCCGAGGTACTTCTCGAAAAACATTAAACCAAGAAAAACCTTCGGCAGAACGACCGGCATGCAAATCATCAAAGCCGTCCTCTTCATCACTTTATGACAGCTGAATCCTTTTGTCTGTGAGGACGGGGAAAAAAATTGCGGGGTTAAATAATAAGCTCCGTTCAGCAGAAGCAGACTTGATCAGGCCGTCCTTTTGGTAGAGCTTTTCTAACAGGAGCACGTTCAGACAGAGTGATGCATTCGGGTTCATCAGGATCCCTGCAGATTCAAAGTTTTCAGTGTGCGTGTGAACTGGACGGCCGTGGGCAAATAACAAGTCCAGGCAAGTCAACACTGGATGTGAGCGAGATGAATTAATGATTGAATTATCTGTTGTCCATTTTGAGAAATTAAACAGGACATAAATGTTTAATAAGTGAGTTCTGTGGACAGAAGCTTTCGTGTTGATGTTGGTCTTATTACAGAGCCTTTTGAGGTGCGGTGGGAATCACGTTTGATCCCCCCCCACCCCCAGCTCTTCATTACTACCCACTGCCAAAGGCAAAAGGCAGAGAAAGATTTTGCCCCCGTGTGTGTGTGTGTGTGTGTGTGTGTGTGTGTGTGTGTGTGTGTGTGTGTGTGTGTGTGTGTGTGTGTGNGTGTGTGTGTGTGTGTGTGTGTGTGTGTGTGTGTGTGTGTGTGTGTGTGTGTGTACCATTAGCAGAATATCTCATGAGCCAGTGGGCATATTTGAATGAAAACTTTCAGAAAGTAATCACTGGGTWAACGTCAAGCACTGATTMGTTTTTGGAGTCCGTCCCATTCAAGATGGCTGCCACTGACAAGCAATCTCATCGAACACACAAATGCTTATGACTCAGCCAATTTTACAGTTGTTAARCTCAAATGTAGTGCGTTAGTAGCGACACAAACTCTAAGCACTAACTGATCGAGCAAGATCTACTTTTTAAACATTAACTTCCGACGTCAATTATGTCTGTTAGCTGAATGTCTCATAAAACACAGGTTGATTTTGATGAAATTTTCAGAAAACCGTCATTATATGTACGTCTAAAACTGATTTCATTTTGCAGTCAACCCAAAATCAAATGGCCGCCCCAGCCAACCGACTTTACAAAAAAATAAAAGCAGCAATGACTCAGCTATTTTTTGTAATCATGAACTAAAATTTGCTGTGGTAGTRACTAAGGTTTARCTTCCACACAGACTCTAAGCACTAACTAAYTGAGCATAATCTGCTTTTATAATTTTGCCATTAACATTTGAGGTCAGTTATGTCTGTTAGCAGAATATCTCATAAAACACTGGGTTGATTTTAATGAAATTTTCAGAAAACCATAATTGTATATACTTCTGCAACTGTTTTAATATTGGAGTCAAGTCAAAATAAAATGGCCGCCCCAGCCAACTGACCTTACAAAACATAAAAACAGTTATGACTCACTCAGCTAGTTTTTGTAAGAATAATGATGTGGTTGTAGCTGAGTTTCAGCCCTAACACAAACTCAGAGCACTACACATTTTGTAAAACCTTGGCTTAAAACCTCAGCGTTTGCTGTTTTCTTTATTCTTGTTTGTCTGTTAGCGAAATATCTCATGAACCACAAACCAGTCTTAAGGAAACTGTCAGAAATGAATCACTGAGTGTACATCTACAACAGATTAAATGTTGTAACTAACTCAACTGAAGAAGACCACCACAGTTAATTGTCAATTGTGCCATTTCTCATTGTAAGCTGATCTTTGTTTGGATGCTATGAAAAGCAGCAGGTGAAATGTGTTCTTTAGAAAATTCTGAGCTTTTATTTTCACTATTTTTAAAGACTCAAAGTGTTGYCTCGTTATGTTTTACAGAGCCCTACTTTGTCAGTGCCATGGAGTGGGGGCCTCATATTTATTTCTTCTTCAGAGAAATGGCGATGGAGTTTCATCATCTAGAAAAGGTCCTCTTCTTTTTTTAACCCCCACATTTTTTACAAAATCTTTGAAAGCCTTCACACTATTGAGATAATTTTTTTTCTTTTGTATGATTTTGGCATGTATCTCGTTCCACAACYTTTGTGCTATTTCAACAATTTATATATCAWAATATTCAGCTCCTTCAGGACATTTCTGCTCTGACGTTTAGTACTTCAGTTGTATATACTTTTTGAGATATTTTAGTTTTTTCTGCCATTTTTTTTCTAATTGAAAATGAAGGGAGCTGTTTTCAACATCCTTAAAATCCTTGAAAATATTTATAAATCTCTTTTGTATATTKTACCTTTCGTTCATGTTTTGCTTTTCTTAAACTCCTTTGTACTAATTTCAGCTTCGTTTGGCTTCTATTTTGCTGATTTTAGCTTTTTTTTAGCTGTATCATTCTGACCTTTTCTGGTATTCTTCTGCTAATTTACACTTTCTGTGCATCTTTCAGCTTCTTTTCTGCTATTTTAATTTTTTTCTTCTTTCAGCAGCTTTCTGCTAATTTCAGCTGTTTTTTGTGTTTTTAGCTAAAATTACCTATTTGTTCTAATTTCAGCTTCTTGCTGCCTAATTCAGCAAACATGCTCGTTCTGTTTCTTTGTACTAATTTCAGCTACTTCTTAAAACTATTTTCAGCTTTTTTGTTGCTATTCAGCAACAATCTTTAAGCAATTAAGCATTCACAATGCATTTTCACAGGAAATGCAAATTTTCTAGTATTTCTTTCTTTCTTTTTTCTTTCTTTCTTTCTTTCTTTCTTTCTTTCTTAATTAATTTTTTTAATTTATTCATTTTCCATCTGCAGTCCTTCAGCCTTTATGTCATGTTTGATTTTCTCATCCCAGGTGATGGTGTCCCGTGTGGCTCGTGTCTGTAAGTCTGACCTGGGCGGCTCTCAGCGCGTCCTGGAGAAACAGTGGACGACGTTTCTAAAGGCCCGGCTCAACTGCTCCATCCCAGGAGACTCCCACTTTTACTTCAACCTCCTGCACGCCACGAGTGACATCATCCACATGCAGGGACGAGACGTCATCCTGGGTCTCTTTTCAACGCCCCCAAACAGGTACCAGGACGCTCGCAGGATGTGCAAAAAAAAAAAAAAAACTACAGAGATGTTATTTTTCTGATTATATCCTTTTCCCATCGTTTGTTTCTGCTAGTATCCCAGGTTCTGCGGTTTGTGTGTTCGACATGCAGCAGCTCGCTCACGTTTTCGAGGGCCGGTTTAAAGAGCAAAAGTCCCCCGAGTCCATTTGGACACCTGTTCCAGATGAGGCAGTGCCCAAACCAAGGTAATGTGATGCAAAGTGTGTGAAGGGGAAAAAAATAAAAACCAGCAGAAAACTGCAGTCCTGCTGTCCTGAGCACCTGTCCCGCTGATACTGTCAACCCAACAGAAACCTAAATCTTCTGTAAAACCCAGCCTCTGGGAGATWAAAAGATGATGTCATCTCTTTTTTTATGTCACTTGTTCCTGCTTCTCCTCACGTCTGCAGGCCCGGAGGATGTGCCGTGCAGGGATCCAGATTTAGCACCTCGACCACGCTGCCAGACGAGGTGCTGAACTTYGTGAAGACCCACCCTCTTATGGATGAAACCGTCCCACTGCTGGGGCAAAGACCCTGGGTGGTCAAGACGATGGGGAGGTACACAAATGAATCTTTGTTTTATGTGAAAACAAAACCGCTGAAACTATGCGTCACTGCCTGTATGTTGCACAGGAAGTGTGCTTTCCCGGTCTAATTTATCAGCTCATGTGTTCGTATAGGTACCAGCTGACAGCCATGGTGGTAGACACCGAAGCTGGCCCCCACAAGAACCGTACGGTTCTGTTCCTGGGCTCCACCCGAGGGACCATCCTCAAGTTTCTAATGATTCCAGGCGGAGATTCGGTCTCACACAGCAGCGTGTTCCTGGAGGAGGTGGAGGGATTCAACACGGAGAAGTGAGTCAAGAGATCCTCAACATTTMTCTTCGCTGTTGTACAAATCGTGGCATATTGCTCCAGATATGGATTCCCCGCTGCACCTGCTTCCAGCTGTGCTTTCTACTTATGAAGTCTCTTGAGTTACACTTACTGAAAAATCAGTATTTTTCTATAAGTACRGCTCAGCGTGGAAACCCCGTTCACTTCAAACTGCCATATCCATCACGGGTTACTTATACCTTATAATTAAAGTAAGACTGTTCACCTTTCTGTGAGCAGCAGCAGCAGCAGCCTCAGCGGAGAGAGTTACAGGATCTATACTCATTAAATTCTGTTGAGCCTCAGTGTGAGCGGGGCAGGATGTTAGAACAAAGCCTGTCAATCACTCATGTAACAAACCAATAATCTAACTGTCCACTCGTGTCAAGTCAGCACCTGGTATAATGTGATTACTCCGGTCYAAACCGCCTCCATCGGAGCGGCTGTGTGCAAAGATATTTTCAACAGGCAAGAGGTTATTACATGTTGGCAAACTAGGAGAAAGGTAAAAACATAAACACCCCACATAGGAAAATTTGTCTGKCCCAGTTCTGGCCCRCGCAGTGCACCAACACTTAGCCCAGATACCTCAAAGARTGATGGCCCATTGGTGGAAAACATGAAGTGTGCTAGAGGTGGTCCGTGCATGGGCCRGCASCACATAAAMCAAACCACATCTGGGCCAGTTGTGGCATGCCATCTTAAAAACAGTGTCAYTGCCAGACCTGGCCCACATCCTGCTGACAAACTACTTGTCCTTTCAGCAGTCAGACAG
The DNA here is from genome assembly GCF_001266775.1 of Austrofundulus limnaeus. NCBI lineage: Eukaryota > Metazoa > Chordata > Actinopteri > Cyprinodontiformes > Rivulidae > Austrofundulus > Austrofundulus limnaeus. The sequence continues at coordinate 7,943,259 of NW_013952405.1, forward strand.
CAGTGCCAGCTTGATTCCAGATCTGACCCACACACGTCTGCTATGTGAGACAACGGTGTWAAAACCATTTTGTTTTAGCTTAAACACAGGAGTAAAAAAAAGGCTACTTCATTTAAGTGTAATCTAATTACTCTATTACAAATTGTTATTTGGTTGAAATGAATTTTTAACAAAACATTTTTTCTAAATATTATTTAATGATTGCATAAAAAACTGTCTCAAAGCCTGTGAAAAAAGACGTTCTGCTTGTCCAAAAAGATGAGAATGACATTTTAGTCTTTCTGCCGTATGGTTTTATGATCAGTTAGGTGTAGAATTGAACAATGTTTCGTAGTTAAGACGTTGTTTTTACTTGTAATTTTTTATCAAAACACTAAAACAACAAAGCCAATAAAAGCACCTATGTGATTTGAATGAAATTACAAAAAAAAAGGATATAAAACACCAACAGTCAGCAGTCAAATACAGATAACTTTCAGCTCATTTCTTCTTTCTGCATCCATGAATGGTTGTTTCTTTTGTGGACAGCTGGACTGCAACCCAACACTGTCCATTATTGATTTAGTTGTGAATTATGAGCGTGATAATCTAACAGTGTGTATGTGTGTGTATGTGTGTGTATGCATGTGTGTGTGTGTGTGTGGGCGGGGGGGATCCTGCTGCAGTTAGCTGGAAGTTGCCCCTGCTCCGTGGCTCTTTGATCCTGGGTGGACTGATTAGACCTGTGTTTTAATCCAGCCTCTTTTGAATGAGGTTCTTCTCAGACCAGGAAAGACGTCCGTGAAACTCTGTCTCATCTGTCTCCAGGTGCGGCGAGGACTCCCCTCAGGCTCGTCAGCTCCTGGCCCTGACTTTGGACCGGACCAGCCACACTCTGCTGCTGGCCTTCCCCTCCTGCCTGGTCAGAGTGCCCACGTCTCGCTGCCACCTCCACTCGCGCTGCATGAGGTAAGTGATACGAATACATTTGTAGCCTACTGTTTCTATTGTTCTTTTTTTTTTTTTTTTTTTGGCTGATAATTTTTCCCGACTAAATGTAGTTGGAGGTCCAAAACAATGGCCACATTTGTTTCTTCTCTGATTTCTCCCTCCACCTGTTACTGCAGTCGTTCCAATAAAATTATCATTTCACTTTTTTGTTTCAGCCAGCARAGGAGGAATGCCACCTGTGTTTGCTAAATCACAGCTTGCTTATTTTGTTTACTTTTTATTCTGAGGGATTTTTTTTCACTCTGGAAAAATAATATTTAACTTGAAGAAAAAGTCTTCAGGACTGGATTTTTTTTACTGTACAAGTATCTAGCTGATGCAGTGTGTGTGACTGCAGATTATGTTTCATCAAATTTCAGAACTTATACCATATTATAATTATCATTTTCAAAAAATGTGATTTTTATGACCCTCACAGCCTTCCAATACCATCTTTACCAGCTAATAACCAGATTAACCCTTGATTAATTTGACTCCTAAACATTTWTTTAGTTATTAAACAATAGTTTATTTTCTTTGACTGTCTGTGGTYGTGCAGAAGCTGCCTGGCCTCCAGGGATCCGTACTGTGGCTGGACCAAAGGCAGCACCTGTTCCTTCCTGAGACCAGGAACACGGTGAGGGGAACAAACACACTCAACACTGACTTATCTACCAAATTCACAGAAGTGTTGCAGACGTGATCATTTTACACAGACTAGTGATGTTCGAAGCCACTGATTTCCTGTCCAATTCTGATACTGAGTAAAACTCAGGCTGGTATCAGTGATGCTCATCCAGTACTGATACTTTGTGCAAATACRCCTAATGTCTCTGGTAAATCTGAGCAGTGAATTTTAAATCATAAAGAATACAAGACATCAGAGAAATTTAATCGTTTTAAGTATTTTGATGTATCGTGCTCATTTAAACATAGAGATAATACAACAGAAAAAAAACAAAGGACGTCATATCAAAATATTGAAAATGCTGTTTTAAACAATACAAAGATAAAGTAAAATAATCAAACCATTCAAATAAATTCTTGTTCAATTTTCAAGTGCTGTAAAAAATGAAAACTATCATCTTAATTTACATTATATGAACATGCAACATCTACAGACGTGCCGCTGCGCTTACCCAGGCGGAGGAAAAAGTAGTTCCCACCAACTGCGCATGATTCAGATAAGATTTTAATAGTTTGGTTACTTTGTACTGTGTTCCTGCTAATGATATACAATACTTGAAATTAATAAAGTATCAAAGTATTGATGTTTTGATTTTAAAATCAATTTGAGACCTTAAAGTTCTKGTATCTGTCRTRTAGATATTTCAGTATCGAKCCACACATCACTAACACAGACAACAAAACATAAGAAATTGACAGCTAAATAAAGAAAAATTTAGGACTGCCAACTGTTTTGAGTCTTTAGCCTCYAGAGACACAAAACCTTGAACTGTATTGCCTGTAATTCAACTTTCATCACGTCTGTGCAGCTGACCCTCACCTTTGACCCTGCAGAGAAAAAATATATTGATAATGAGATCAGTGGTGTATCTCTTTACAATAAACGATTCGCCAAAGCGTCTTGTTATTTTTAATAATAAATACTGTCAGACTTGATTAGACAGAAAAGTGAGCTACTTTAATGTTTTTACATTCAGTTCAAATTTTACATAGCCTCATTGGTAAAAAAAAAAAAATTAATGAGTGGCCATGAGAGAGTTAATGCATGTCCATGAGATAAATATTGCAGTCATTTTTTATGCAGAGACTGCTGATTGTTAACATAGACAGGTTTGAATTAATTGAATTTAATTTAAATMTAGGAATGAATGACAAAAAATTATCTTGTGGCCATGCATTATATATACTTTTTACCCAATTTTACCAGACAGGGTCTATAAATTTTAGACACTTGTGTCAAACTGTAAACATCCATTCTTAGAGCTCAAATATCTCCCTCTGGTTTGTGTTGCTCTCTGAGGAAAATGTTCCCATGTGTTTTCTCTGTGGCAACAGGATTCCTTTCCAACAAGATGTGGAATACGGGAACACCAGCTCCCACCTAGGAGACTGTGATGGTAGGTTGCAGCACTGTGACATGGATGCTTCTGGCTCCTGGTGGTTAGTTAGGAAAGGCTCCACCTTGTGGCTCAGGGATTTATTACACCTGCATGCTTKTGACTGAACATTTTGTTCTAATACAGCAAAAATGAGAGAGCGTTTATAACAAAATGTATGACAAATGAATCATTTTTCTTTGAATCTAAAATAGAACATCCTCGTCTGCACAGTGTGATTTATTCCTTTTTAGTGTCTCGGCGTCTTTGTCACACGAATCAGGTGAATGAAGAAGCAGTTTTTTAAAGTTGAAACGCTCCGAGTGTGAGATGGTTTAATTAGACAGGATGTGGGAGAGGGTCAGACAATGTCAGACGGCAAAATGTGAACTGCACTATCCTTTGGCTCATGAAAGGTGAAGATCTGAGGTAATAAGTGTGAAACAAGCTGGAAATAGTTTTAGTAAAATGTCATGATTCTGGTAAGTGGCTCGCATTTCAGATGTGTCGTTTACAAAAAGCACAACATGAAAAAGGTTCCAYATTTAAGGCATTAATGTCACACATTTGTCCTAAACTGAAATATAGGTTTCTATAGGTTCATATACCTCTGTGAGTCTGACGCTGTCAGAAGAAAATAACGCCAGAACTGCAGATGTGATGGACTTTTATTCGAAGGATGAAAGAACTGGAGAGGTCAAGCCAGAGACGGGCTTTTGAGCTGCTCTGTCTGCAGATGGGAGCGATTAGAGCTGGGTGGAAACACTGAGGTAATGTGAGGAAAAGGCTCTCGGGCCAGGCTGGAAAGTGTGAGGGGAGAGTCTGCTGCTGCGGTCTGAGCTGCGCTGATGACAAGTGCAGGCCTCGCTTTAACCTGGAGCTTCTGAGACCTCAAGGCCAAACTGGAGCGAAGATCCTTGCGAGCACAAACATCATAATGATCAACGGTTAAGAAAAGTCATTGTAGTTTTTATTTTTATTAAGTATAACCACAATTCCAAAAAGTTGCCACATTGTGTAAAATGTAGAAAAATCACGATTCGGTTCGGTTCAATACTTTAGTCTCACGAGTCGATATTTTTTTCGATACAAAAAAAGAGAAATGTCCAYRCCCTTTTWAACTTGTAATTTATTAAAATTAATTATGAACATTTGTTTAACCTCAAAATACAGTTTTTAAATTAAATGTTGCTGAAACAGCAAGTTTCTCAGTGGATCTGTGCTTGACAATGCAGCCTAGGCAGAGTAGTCGAACACAGATCCACTGATCCTTCAACACAGAGCATCTTCAGAAGACAAGTTGATAAATTTAATTTGAAAATTCTGTATTGTTCGATACAAGTGTKTATTGAACCTAAAGCACTGTATTGAATGGTTCACTATGGGTACATGTATTTTTGCACCCATATATATATAAAATTTTGCAATACTCATAAACCCAGATTTTATTTTCAGTGAAATATAGTAAAAATATCAAAAACGTATAAGTTTAGTCATTCAGGTAAAAAGGTAACTTTAAATCTTACAGCAGCACTAAAAGGTCCGGGTACCAAAAGTGKATTTTAGAAGTAAAGCTGGGTAGAGGTTCACCAGTCTTCGAAAAACTGCTTTTAAAATAGTGGAGCAATTTCACAATATTCTTCCTTGATGGAAAATCAGTAAAACCCTTCATGTGCCATTATCTACAGATATTTAGATATCAAGATATTTGAAGAATCTGGAGAAAAAGTGCTTAAAAGGTCTATAAAAGTCTGAYTAATTTTACACATCATTGTGAGTAAACACCGTTTGTCATGTCATCTGCAAATGCTAAAGCTCTATCATGCAATGATGAAGGCAAACGTAAACAASGTGCAGTAACACGTTTCTGTTCTCTAATTTATAGTTCATATTATATGAACTGGAAATAGTAAAAAACACTGTTCTGTGGTGAGTGAAATTGAAMTTAGAAATATTTTTATAAACCACACACAACATCTGTTCTTCTAAAGGAGCTTAAAATTATCCATCTTGTTATCAGCACACAGTTCAAATATCTGCTTATCTGTTAATGTGGTGGTGGTTTGCACTTCAGAAAAATAGATACAGGCCTTAGAAGAACTCACTGCTCTTATCAAGACAGCATCTTTTTTTTTTTTTTAGAAAAGCTCTTGCATATTTCAGCAAGACAATTCAGCACCAGGTACTGCATCCATTACAGCAATGTGGTTTTGTAGAAGAGTTCCGGTTCTGAACCGACCTGCATGCAGTGCAGACCTAGCATGTGAAAGTATTTGATGCTTTGTGAAACAAAAACAAGACAATATTCTCTTCCAGAATCTCCAGTAACTGGTCTTCTCAGTTCTTAGGCATTAACAGACTAATTTGTCCTATTTTTTAGAGGTGTTGCTGCCATTTAATTGAAATTTACCAAAATTTTTCCTACAAACTGTAGATTTTATTAGCAATTTTATTATTTTTCTTTTATTGGTTGATGTATTTACTGTGTTCCGTTGTGAATAAATGTGCTCTGTTTGTATTTACAGCTCACACAGTGAGAGAGGATGCTGTTGTTTGAACTGTTTTATTAAAAGTCATGTTTATATTTGTGTCTCTCGGCAGGATTTCTGCAGCAGAGTCTGTTGATTGAACCAGAAAGCTTGGTCTCCCTCAACCTCCTTGTGGCGTCTGCAGTGTCTGCCTTCACCATCGGGGCGGCGCTCTCTGGACTAGCCGTGTGCTGGATCATGGCCCACAAGCCCGCCAGCCGTCGCCACGGCGGCACCACGCAGTCCTCCATCCAGCGGCGCGAGAGAGGCYTACTGAGCAACGCCGGGATGGCGGGCTCCGTGCTGAGCGTGACACGGCAAGGAGGCGGGGAGCGCACCTGCTCGCAGGGCGGAGAGACCCTGTTCGTCATGCCCAACGGCTGGGTGAAGTCCGGCGAGCTGGACCCCGGGTTCCTGCCCACTCCGGAGCACACGCCGCAGCAGAAACGCAGAGGCCTGCGGCTGTCCGACTCCAACTCTGGAGGCTGGGACACCAGCCAGACGTACCTGGGGGGTGGTTCCGTGGGCCTGGGCTCGCCCTGCCGCATGCCCCCCTCCGTCTACCTGACCACCAGACTCTTCCAGCAGGGCGGGGGCGGGAGACACTGCGGCGACGGGCGTGGGAGCGACACGCCGCGYCAGCATTACGTCTGCTTGAACAAGCAGGAGAAAGTGGGGAAGGGCACGCCGAAAGCCCCACTCAGAAAGTCCGCGGGAGAGTACGTCTACCCCATGACCCCGCAGGACTCGCCCGAACGCCGAAGGGTGGTGTCGGCACCCAGCGCCCCCGTGGAGTACAGCGAGCCTCTGCCGCTGCGCTGGCCGGCTCAGGAGGGCTACATCCTCAGCAGCCACGGGATGGTGCCCCTSCCTCTGCCCCTGCCCCCGCCCGCCATGCCCCCTCCGAGCGGCCAGGGCTACATGTCCCAGCAGCACACGCCGGGACTGAGCCGGGCTCTGCTGAGGGGGGCGCTGGAGCGGGGGGAGCTGGGGGAGYTGGTGGACCTCAGCCATCTGATGAGTAAGAAGAACTGCAGTGACAGGACTCAGACCGGCCAGTGACTGTGGAGAGAATGAAGGAGACAGGATTCTGCCCGCGTGTGGAGCTCTTATTTCCATAGATCTCTCCTTTCCCCTCCTCATTCTGTCAGTCACCTCTCCCGTTTCCATTCTCTTCTCCCCCTCCCCACCTCACATTCATTTTTCATTGTCATCCGGCTCCCTCTGCGCTGTCAGTCTCTCAGGCAAAACCTCTTCAACCCATAATGAGTCTTTCCTTATGACTGGCTGCAGGCTTTGCCACTCATATCAYGGCTCGCACTAATTGGTCAGATGGTCTGAGGTTGTTGCTGTGTCTGCAATGCAGAGTTGCCTCTCTCTCTCTCCCCGCTCTCAGTGGCAGCAGGACAAGGGAGGAGAGGGGATGAAGGGGGAAAAGATGGACAGAGAGAGAGMGAAGGAAAGAAAGAAAAGCCCCAAACGGGGAGCAGAGAGGAAGAGGACAGAGACGATTGAGACTGCTTTGACTGAGGCTGCAGGACCAGGAGTGGGATTCTGGGTCCCTCTCCTGCAACGTTAACAAGACTGCCAGACATCTGCTCCCAACTTTATATCTTGTTGGTCTGATTGCCAACGACGTACTTGAAAGGAAATTGTGAATTCTGAACCTCATTTAATCTAATGCTCGGGGTGATTCATCAGACAGACTTTAGGGTTATTCTGACCGAACAGATGAATCAAAGCAACATCCTTCTTCTTGTTCCTCTTGGTATTATTATTATTATTCCTTTTTGCACACTTAGAAACACTTGCTTACATGTTTTTGTGCAGGTGTGGGGKGGAGGGGTCTTCAGTATACTATAGAAAGCATGACTCGTGTGCCAAATGCCTCTAAGTTGTCTCATAGGGATATGGGACCATAACTCATGTCTGCAGAGGCAGGACTGAAATGTCAGCAGTATTCCTGCCAACCACACGCTCTTTGGAATGACAGCATCTCAGCTGTTTGTTCCGTTTTTTTCCCCCCTCTCCCCCCTCCACTTCTTCGTTTTCTTTAACAACCAGTAATTCTTCAAGGACGTCAGGTGGGGAAAGGACCACACTGCTGGACTGATGTGAAAAAATAGCATAACAAGAAGACAAAGAAAAGGAAAAATAAGAGTTTGTTGTTGGGGATGTAAAAGAAATGCCCTGAATACCTGYGTTTGTTGCTGTTTGAATGTAACCCGGCTTTATTTAGTATAATTGGTCTGTAAGCCCCACGGTGGGTCAAGGTCCAGTGAATGTGTTGCAGTGCGAAGTGACAGTTACAGTGGTTCTGACTGAAACCTCCGAGCCAACAGGGGTAATGGAAAGGTTCCCAGCAGGCAAATGAAACCATATTTTCAGCCTAACAAAATGTGCTGTGCTGGGTTTGCTTTAAACCAGAGACTAAAGGCATAAAAACATGCCAAGTTATAAAAAAATAATGCAAACATGTCACTAATTACTACATGGTTTCAATCTGTAGATCGACAAATGAATGCAGGTGCGTGCCGACCCAAATGTGAGCAGCAATATTGAGTTTAAATGTAAATAGTGAATCTCTGTTTCGTTAAAATGATTACGTGAAACAGTACAGTATAGTCAGACAGAAACTAAACATCATGTCATTAATGTTTACTTTTTTCTTCTTCTTTTAATATGTGATTCATATCAACCAGGCATCAGGATGGATTTCAGCAAGCCAGAGTGTCTTTTTTTCTCACATCGATGTGCCAAATCAAACTGATGGATAACTTTTTGATGCCTGATCACTGAAGCAAAAAGAAAAAAAAATGGAGAGAGAAGCTTGTTTTAAAGTGCCGTGAAGAAGCCATGTCAGTCAGCAGAGCACCTTTTTTTTCATGTACTGTGGTTTTGAAAAGGGCAGCACGGTGGTGCAGTGATCATAAGTTTGTCTCAGAGTCTGGGGCCTTTCTGTTTGCATGTTCTCCCCGAGCACATGTGGATTTCCTGTGGGTATTCTGGTTTCTTTCTTCAGACTGAAAACATGCTTGTTAGGTAATTTGGTAATTCAAAATGGTTTCAAAAATGAGAGTGTGGATGGTTGTTTGCAGTGGTGGGCACAGCTAACTAAAAAGTTAACAACTAAGCTGCTAAACAAGGATCTTGGCTTAGCAAACTRATCCGTTAAACAGATTTAAAAAATTAGTGGCAGCTAATGTTGTCCACTGAGTAAGACAACGGACATTTAGTCTGTGTCCTATGTCTTCATCTCCTTTCAACTGAAGACCTTTCAGAATAAAGCWTTTMTTTGATCAAGTTTGTATTTTTATTAATCTGTTTAAAATTAGCCAAACAACAAATATCAAATACTTTCTCTACCATATTGTATATGTAGTCAATCTTTGTATTTGTTATTTAAATATTGTTAAATGTTATTTTATTTCTTATTGATGCCYTTAATTTGAAATTTACAAAAACACATAGGGTGCCTGACACGTCCAACAGGTCCAAAATAAGTGGCATAAAAATAGAAGTTTTGCACAATTTTAGAGGAAGCTAATTTGTCCACTAACAGTTTCCTAAGTTAGCAAAAAAGTTAATTAAATAAATGAGAAGCTAGTTCTGCCATTAGTAGAACAGTGCCCACCACTAGATGTTTTTTCTCTATGTGGTCATATGATGGAGTCAAATAGGGGTCTCTGCAATACATGGGAGGAGCTTCTTGTGTGGGCGGAGTTTGTCCTATCCATGATTGGCAGAGTTTATGACTGGTTGGATTGAATTTAAAAGAAGAAGTAATGTTATTTGTAAAAATATTGTGAATATGTAAATATGATATATGTACCGTTTAAAACAGAATGACTCAAAAATTTTTGTGAACATGTAAATATAATTTATTTGACCATCCTGTCTGAAATTGTCACTAATATTAGGTAATATTCATTTTAAGTGGTCTTTTTACAGGCTGGCTGGGGATGTTTAGACTGAGCTGAATTGTTACACGTCCCTTATCGTTCAGATTTCCTTTGATGAGTTCTAAAATTAATAT
>NW_013952405.1:7953098-7958369 GCF_001266775.1 Austrofundulus limnaeus
AAACTCAATTTCAATGTTTAGCTTGGCTGTAAAATTGGTTCAATGTTGCAAATAAAACATTCATCACAATGTCTTTAAAACGTTCTTCTAGAGACTTATTTCACGTTTAAGCAAATGTCAACTGGTGGATTGTGGACTTCATCTGGCTCACGAGTGACTTTTATCTAGTCCCGCCAATGGGTTCATAAAAACTATTTTTCTTTTTCAAGACAAGAATGACAAATATATATGCCTGCCAATGACCTAATATTAATATAAAATCAGATTTTAAATCATAAAAAAGTATTGCATGTATTTAATTGCCAGGTCTGGCTCATGAGCTGTTAGTTTTCAATAACTTTGGCCCCCTGAGCAATTTAATTGAATAACCTGGACATAAACCGTCTAYCACTGAGGACTGAAAAGAATTATTCATCAAAATAAAAAGCCTATTCATATTTAAAAATCCATGTTAAATCAGATATAAAACATGTCTATAAAACAYATATTTTGATAAAAATGGCAAAGGTAGAAAAACATATAAGCTGAGTTAAAAATATGCATGTTTTATTAAAAAAAACAATATTTCAAAGAAYAGCTTTACTTGTATAATATCAAGGGTCCATCTTATTTTCACAAACCAAAATTCTTCTTTAACAGTTTAAAGTGTTRGTTCTCTTCAGGGCCTCCAGTTCTGCAGGGAACTGAAAATGAAATTTGTACGTCTGGCTCTTTCAGTTCCCTTCAGAGTCACGCAGGTTACAAAAAAAATGCTGAGTCAACCCAATAAACACGTGTAACGACATCGTGTATTTTAAACAATGGAACACAGATTGGTGCTGGTGCTCTCTCTCTTTTATGTGTAAACCTTTTTTAATAAGAAATAAAAGCTAATGGAATCAAAGCAGCAGTTTGTGGAAGAGATCCACTCGGACACTCGTAAAAACGTGTGAGCGGGCAAAGTCACTTCCCTCCAGTTTGGAGGAACTATTTGTAAGAAGTTAACAACAAAAGCAATGTGTATGGGTGTGTAGCAAAGGAGGAACACAATCAGGTTTGCTGTAACGATGCCAACGAGGCTTTTCCTTTCCGCTGAACWGCTGCGCTTTTTTAACAAAATAAAGATGATGTGACCGGAGCAGTACACGGTGATCAGCAGAGGAACAACAAAACCCACAAGCACCAATAGAATAATGAATTTTAAACTGAGCGGATGATCTTTAAGTCTTTCGTAGCATGTCCAGAGTTTGTCAGGGTGGTTCTCCTGACGAAAAGCAACAGCCAAAGCCACCAGGAGAGACCAGATGATCACACACACACCGACAGCCGTTTCCTTCTTTTTCCTCCAGGACCTGGCCTGGATGGGGAACCTCACAGTCATGTAGCGGTGGACGCTGATCGCCGTCATGGTCAGCATGCTGGCATACATGTTGATGAAATGCATTTGAATGAGGAAAGTGCACAAGTGAGTTTTATCTAGGCATTTGAAGGTGTCGTAGATCCTGAGGGTAAGGGTAAGGATGAGGGCGAAATCAGCAAATGCTAAGTTCACCATGTAGATGTGGGTGTCAGTCCAGGAGACCCGGATGGAGAAAAAGGCCCACAGAGCAGCTCCGTTAACGAAGAAACCCACCAGACATACTGGACTGTAGGCCAAGAATTCRAAAATACCCGCTGTGCAATTTTCAATAGTGTAGTTGGAGGACATATTATACTGTATCGTTGAATCCCTGCATAAAATAAAATAAACGATTAGCAATTTTCAGTAGTGTAGTTGGAGGACATATTATACTGTATCGTTGAATCCCTGCATAAAATAAAATAAACGATTAGCACACTGATCCAAAGAGATCAAATGAATAAAGGAGTTTCTTGAATAAAACCAAAACCTGCATTTTTRAGGAATATTTGAAAATATTTTACCTGTTGATTCCCAGTTTGTTCAGTTGRTTTGCTGCAGTCTTCTGGAAGAAGACAGTCCACAGTTGTCACTGTGTGCAAATCTGTTGGCTGTCAAAAAAAAAGAAAGAAAAAAACCCAAACGGTTCTTTCTTTGCCACTGTCTAATTTTGCAACACAAGACAACACAGACGGGTTTTTTAAAAGATCTTTTTCCTCAATGACGGAAACTTTTCTGTAACTGAAGCCTTAGAAACAATTTCCTTTGCTGATAAAAATAAAGAAAAGACTTACCAAGTGAGCTGCACTTTTCTTAATAACCGACCAAACTTCTTTCGCAGGCGTTCACATGTTTTATAAGCACGCCTGCATGGCGCATGCAAGTTGTGTTATTTCCTCCTTTTCTTGTAAAATATCAATGACCTTTGAAGCTGCATGACGACTGCAGACTAGTGACAAACCACAGCATCACACCTCTGGTGTGGATCAACGGCAGCTTTCATTATAAATAACACAAAGCTTTTTTTTTGTTTTAGCACCTAACCTTACAGCATCCCATATTTCCCCTGTATGAGAAACTTTTTATGTTACTTTATGTTTTAACAACAAAACACCCTGTTTGAGTTTGAGCTGACAGTGAAAACCGATGTTGTTAATACATGAAGTGGGGGTCATTGTTTTCATACTGTTTATTTTTATTTAATCGTTTTTTCAGAGATTTTTGGACAATTGTAACACAGAAACGGCTGCACTTAACAGCATGAAATTTGGTAGAAATATAGATGTGACTCACTTACACTGCACTAGCAAACGGTTTTGCGATGGACCCCGTATTTCAACTGGGGACGCTGGTGTCTGGACATTCAAAAATGCTTATATCTTCTAAATTATTCAACATAGCAACTTCAGATTTTTGTTGTTGTTGTTGTTGTTGTTGTTGTTGTTGTTGTTGTTGTTGTTGTTGTTTAGCTCTGATGAAGGGCAATCATTTCATAACATTATATGTTATGCAACTGCCACATAGCAGTAGACAAAAATAATCAGAACTTGACTGAAAATCATTACTTCAAGTCTACAAATCCATGATTAGATCTTGGCACATTAGATTTGGCACAAATGTTGTCCTATCTGACCTAAACTAAGAGTTCAACAGCTTCATATGCATGTTTATTAACTCCACCCAAAAGAGCTTTTACTCAAAATGATCTCTGTGCTGCGACCCGCATGTGAGTTCTGGTGCATGGGTGCTTTGCAGATGTGTGGGGGGTCATATCTGCTACCGCTATGCAGTATCTAGTTTTAAATAAATCAATTGAGATCTGACCTAATTCTTAATTAAAGCTGGACTTCTGAGAAAGCCGTAGACCTGAAATTTTGAACAAGCACACTGTACAGGTCCATGCCCCTTGCTCCTCCCCTGCAGCGCAGCCAACCATGAACACGCAGGCTTATCAGCAGGGCCACCGATGATGGCAGACAAACAACGGGAGCTCCATGAAAGTGGCAGTTTTTCTGTAACGTTAGGTTGTTTCTCCACCATCAGCACAGCTGCAGCACACCGTCCATCTTGAGCTTGAACGAGCGTACGTGTTGTGCGGGGGGAAGGGAGTCAGATGCCTGTACACAAGCATGATTGACACTGGTATGACATCACACCTGAAGCTGAATGGCTGTTTTGGAAAATAGGACTGCTAGGAGGAGCTTTATTTTTTTCACAGATTATCTGTCTCATCTTCTACTGTCAGGACATAGTGACAGTTTTAACAAATATACAAAAAAATGTGTTTTTACAAAAGTTACCTTTCGCAGCTTTAAAGGAGACATATCATCACACTTAAATCATTCAGTTGGGGTCTATAAACTGGAACTGCAGTGCTTTTGGTCTGAATTCCTCCTTATTGTAACTCCACAAGCCCCTCTTTCACCTTTTTTCTGAGGTTTGTTACAGATCAACTCATTTAGACACTTTCTTTAAATCCAAATGAGGCACTTCAAACCCCGCCCCCTTCTAGTTTTCAGAGCGGTTTGTTGTACTTTGATAGAGGTTTACAACTATTTAGCAGCACAGAAACTTTTTATTTACTGGTTAATTAAAAGAAATCAACAACACGTTGGAGCCAGAGTCTGACCCAGAGTGAGAGGAGAATGAAGACAACCAAACTACATTATTCTACATTGTGTTTGGTAAGTCCAGACATTATGTAGCAATCCTGTTGCAAACACTGTGACACAATGGAAGAGAATTGTGTACAATGAGAACCTAAATCTGGCTCAGGAAACCAGTCACAGTACCGTGGTCCACCCGCACGAGAGGACAGAATGACCCCCATGCCAAGACATTTCACAAGTTTCTAAAGAACTTGTTCATACCCCATGATGTCATGCCTAATCCAAGGAAGTAAGTTACAGAAACACTTAAACTAAACAGAAACTTGTTGATTCTCTAACTGATAAAATTAAACGATTGCAAACAACCACAAAGTATAAAATTTAAAATTCTGTTAATCAACCACAAATTGTCCAACACAATAGTTCTGAAAACATCATAGCAAAGAGAACAGGTTGAAAAAATATGACCCAAACAGAATATAGAGCATTCTTATAGACTCCAAGTACACAGCAAAATGTATTTATTAGCTAAAAAAGGGGGATTTTGCAGTTAATTGAGATCTTACTTGAGGAAGTGTGTAATGTGGTGTAAGAGTTGTGGTTTTATAAAAAGTGCCTTTTTTCTGATCAGACAGGAGGGGGAGCCGGGACACAGGCCAGGCTGCACAGACTTCCTAAGCTTCTCATCAAAACACCGTTTTTCTTTTTGCAGAATGTTCAAATTCATGTTCCTTTTTATTGTCACTCTGAATGCATCTCCACAGAACTCCTGGCCCTCGGGTCGTGCTTTTGCTCAGCGTGAGGCAGCCCTGGTGTCACCAGAAAGCAAACTGGAAACTGGTTCCACAGTAAAGAGGCCTGAAAATCAAAGGCTCTGCTCGCTTTTGTACGTGTCGAAGCTCTTGGTAAACCTGCAGATTACAGCTAATGTGTTTCTGGGACGTCCGTGTTTGAATGACTTCAGCGCCGAAGGCATACTGTGTAAAAGTAAACAAGAAACATTTACTGGTAAGATTAGGCCACACAAAGGACTTATTGTCTGAGGCATCATCTTTTATGGCACGGTGGTCAGTGCTGACTAACAAATAGTTTGTTGCACAGGGGATTTTCATTTTTATAATGTTTTATTAGAAATTTGGCTTTGAAAAAATGTACGTACCTGGCTACTCACACTGGGGACCCTCTCTTGTGTTTTATATATACAGTGGGTAAAATAAGTATTGAACGCGTCACCATTTTTCTCAGTAAATATATTACTAGAGGTGCTAATGACATGAAATTTTC
>NW_013952405.1:7960727-7964746 GCF_001266775.1 Austrofundulus limnaeus
GTGTGTGTGTGTGTGTGTGTGTGTGTGTTTTAAAAAAGGTTTAAAAATTCAACTTTTTGTACAGTTTTCAGGTAAAAGTTTGCATCAGTCCAAAAAAAAAAAAAAAAGAGGCATCAGCCTTTGATTTATCTTCAAAGACCTGAGCTGAAAATTTGTTCTGACGATGGATGAGTGAAACCTGAGAATGAACAACAGAAAGCTTAAAAAAAGGGCAGAATGTCTGAGGAAAATATCTGGGAAAGCTTTTTGGACGTGCCGAATGGAACTAATGAGAACAAATGGCACAAAAACAGATGGCTCCGCACCGAAAGGTTTGCAGAATAAAGTTGCCTTTTTGGATTTTAGGGAAATGGAACTTGTGAAGGAAATAAACTGCTCCAATGTTTGAAGCTTTTCAACAAAAAACACATTGTTGAAGGTAAAAAAATAAATATTACATTAATGTGAGTTCACATAAAGCTGGCCTCAGTCTATATAAGCAGATAATTAGGTGAAATTCAGATACATCCAGTCTGTTTACACATCTCTTCTCATTTATTGCTCATTTTGTAGGGAAATAAAACAAAAAGAAAAAGTCATGAAAGCTCAGGAGATGTTAGATTAGATCCAGTTTATTAGTCTGTGTTTGGCGGCTATTATGTTACGTTTTTATTAAAAGCCTGAGAGATATTGTTCTGTGGAAATAAAGGCAAAAATCTAATATTGCACAGGATATGAAGGAGCTCAGTATTTTAGAGGCAGTCTGTTGTTCTTATTAATTTGTTTGAAAATCCATTTAGGCCTGTCCGCTTTTCACTTCAATATTTCCCAGAGCTTATTGTTTAAAAAAAAGCTGCATTTTTTTTCCTGACTCACTCTGTTAAACTGCAACCTTCTAGCTGATCAGCTGTCCCCTGTGACTGTGCTTTCATTTTTATCTGCCTGGTACTGTCTGAAAGTGCCCTTTACACGTCAGTGGTGAGGCGAGCAGGAGCAGAGGAGGCGGGGCGGGCGGGGGGCTTTCCATTGCTCTAACTAGGTCAGTGAGGACACACCCCGCCCTTCTCTTACTGCACCCCTGCTTCCCAATCCCGTCTCCCTTTCCCTCCACTTTTCCTTCTGCCATGACGCAATGCAGATTTTTTTGTTAATATTATTTTTTATTATTGCACACCTTTTCTGAGTCTGACGAACAAGGTACACAGAATTCCATTTTTGATGACTGATCCGTCCTCCACACATCATCATCATCTGATTTTGGCAGTCACGTCTTGTAGCAAGTCCAACAAAAACAACTCGCACTTTTAAGAGATGCCTGTCAAGTTCCATGACTCAGCAGCACCCGTGTGGATTTGTTAATCCACCAATTTGGCCCAGCTTTTGTTTTAGTTGTTGTTATGATTGCATAATGTGTCAGCATTGCATCTGCGATAAGGCTTCTAAATGTTTGAAGAGGCCGCACTATACATGTGTAACCATATTTGCTGGGTCCTTTTTTTTTTTTTTGGGTGGGGGGGGTTTCCCCCATCTCTCACAGAAACTCCTTTATGCGTTTAGCTGCGTGTGTGTCTGGCATTAAAGAGAACAATCGCTGCCTTCATGTGCAATTTGAACACCTCGTAACTCCTTTGACTTGTGACTCGTCATGTGTCCCGGCCGTTTTATGACAATAAAGGCTGGAAACCATTAAGAGAAAAAACACCTATAGTGCAAATTCCAAGCATTACATAAGCGCAGTGTGTTGTACCGCAGCTCCGACGCCGGGTGTCTCTGTTTCTGCTGCCTGCGTCAGGACAGGATGAGTCATCCAAGTGGTTATATATGAGCCAAGTTACCAGATCTCACACATCCCTGATTCTCAAATGCACTGTTTATTTCAATAAACAACAATCTCATGTGAGACGCAGGTTGTTGAAGCGATCTCAAAGTTGGACGCTGAACATTTAAAGGGTAAAAGCTTGCGCTGGAGCCACTCAAGGCCTTTGAACGTTGTTGCCTCAACATCTGACGTCTGAAGAAAGAAGAGGGACTGTACACAAAGYCATCAGATATGCGATGGGTGGAGACGAGGAGCTTGTCCAGAGCTGCCCTGCAGTTGGCACGCAGCACATTTAGGTCATCGGGTCAAAGAAGAGGGCGTTGCCAGAATAGTCACGGCAGATGAAAATCAACAGGAAACTAGAATAACGTCTTTCTGTTTACCGCGCTTTGTTGGCCTCGTTAGAACCTGAGCAGAATTATCAGCACCCATGTGTTGTTCCATGTGCGATTCCGTGTGTTTGTGTGTGTGTGTGTGTTCACACTCGCCTGGGCGTATCTGGGTCAGGCTCACATGGCAAAGCACATTGAGTCACACCGGAGATAAACACAACCTAGTTGCCATGGACACTTCCCACTTGCCACATCTTTGCATGGCGTACGTTAGTATTTGCATCCAGTCCTTGTGTTGGAGCTGAGAGAGGCACTGATTCCTCTCTCACACACACACACACACACACACACTGGAGCAAACACATTCCAAACGAGATTGATATGTCAGTTATGATTACGACCAGGCTTTCATCAATCACCACATTCTTTTGTAAAATTAAAGCCGAGGATTGGCTTCGCGGTGTGTGTTAGCAGCGTTCAGTCCTCCCTCTATTCAAGCACACATGGGTGTGGATGTTGAATCTGCTTTATGATAYGAAGAACAAAGAAGAGAAATGTCAAAAGGTGGAGGGGTGGGTGACGTGGAGAGGAGACGGTGAATGACGGAGCGAGACATTCGCTGCTTATGATTACGTTAATCAAGACAAGTCCAGACATCGGGCACAAAATTGCACGCTTGTGTAATACGACACAAAGTGCTCAAGTCTCAGCATGTTGTTTACTAAATCAGACGGTTATGAGTTTTAGAACTCAACCACATGTTGGAAAAAATGTTCATTAAAAGGAGAATACAAATGAGAATAAAACAAATACATACATTACCTGTCATGAAACCTAAGGATGMATTACACGGCATCAGAATAAAGAAAACAAAATTCTAGCTTAAAAAAAACTATTCAGTGAGGGAATGTGCTTTTATTTACCAAAAGACTTTGTTGAAATTTGTTTAAAAAGCTGAACATGAGTTGTTCAAACAGAAACATAAAGCAGATCTCTAGTTAAAACTTAAAACAAGCAAAATGCTAGAGCTAAAAGAAGCAAAWGGCAAGCTAAAAGCTCAATGTAATCCAGCACGAGCTAAAAGCTAATAAAAAATGCTAGCTTAAGTGCAAAATGACAAAATGTTAAGTAAAAGCTAAAAGTAGGAAAACTAGCTAAAATCTTGAAGTAACAAAAGGCTAGCAAAGTGATAACAAAACAATAGCTAAAACCTAAACATWGAGATATGGTACCTAGAAGCTGCATACTGAACCAGAGTTCACATAATAAGAAAAAATAAGCAATAAGACCCAAAATTCAATTTAAGGACCATGAAGAAATAAAGAAGTTGTACATTTTGGTGAAAAGGTAACATTTTATGGGTTTTTAATATTTCCAGAGATGAATGCTCAAAAGATGAACCAAACGTTTGGCTTCCAATCCCAAAAGGATAAAGATGAAGGTTTGAGACTTCATATTTTGGWAGCTTAAATAAACAAGCTGTTTTAATAAATTTATTTAAAAATAATTAATTGACAACACAAACACTCTTCACCATTATAATACAAAATTTATTCATTTTTGACCACTGTTTTTACTCATCATTCTTTTGTAAAATCCGTCCGTCAATCCGTTTTCTTCCACTTATCCGGGGTCGGGTCACGGGGGCAGCAGCCTAAGCGAAGAGACCCAGACTACCCTCTCCCCAGCCACTTGGACCAGCTCATCTGGGGGAATCCCAAGGTGTTCCCAGGCCAGCTGAGAAACATAGTCCCTCCAGCGTGTCCTGGGTCTTCCTCGGGGCCTCCTCCCGGTGGGATGTGCCCAGAAAACCACCAGGGAGGCTTCCAGGAGGCATCCTAACCAGATGCCCGCGCCACCTCAACTGGCTCCTCTCGACGTAGAGGAGC
>NW_013952405.1:7964981-7966430 GCF_001266775.1 Austrofundulus limnaeus
GGGAGGTTTGGGATTAATCGTGCCTCCAGAGGGAAGAAAACAAGCAGATTAAATGAATGAGGGAAGTGGTGGGGGATTATAGCTCTGTGGATGGAGAGAGCCCAAAAATAATCTCAGCAAATTAGTGTGCAGCATGAATATTTTATAATAATACTGTCTTTTGTATATATTGTACATGAGTACAATTTAAAAGACAATAACTSTGAATGTGTGAAATTAAAGACCATGCCATGTTTTAAACTAAATTCATCTTATGTTGGAACAAAGTTATACCAATTTCAGCGAAGATGTGTTAGCGCTCAGAATAAGTRTTGTGAATGATTCTCAGCTACTACCACCCCCAACTTTAGGTCCGTATCTGGAAAAATGACTGTGTTTTTGCCATTTTTCTCATCATCAGTTGTGAATGTGATCCAGTTCTGGAAGTTTAATTATAATKTGTCAAGCGGTTCATGAGATATTTTGCTAACAGACAAACATGGTGACAACAGTTAATGCACAAGTTTTGTCTTGGGAGGATGCTCAGCCACTACCATATCTTGTTTTTGAAAAAAAAAAAAAAAGTAAAATAGTAAAAAAAATAGCAATAATAAAACTAGTGTTATTAAGTTATTCTAACTTAGTAAATACTTGGTATCCAAAACTGAAGTACTAATGTTCTGTTTGAGAAACACTGGTAGGACATCCTGATTACTTTGTGGGAGTTTTATCCAAATCCACCCTTTGATTCATGAGATATTTTGCTAACAGACAGACACAAGCAAAAGCAGTATCGCCTCTCATCCTCAGCAGCAGGCGATAATTCAACTTTGCGACTCGTAAATGCACCTCGATAACACGAACCGATTCTGCAAAGACAAAGCATGAGACTCCTCTGAGACCATGTGCAGCCAATCAGTTACAGTTGGTCCCTCATCCCTACAAAGGCTCTTTGATGTGAGCGAGGCCTTTAAATTCAACCCATAGGGAGTCACAAGACTGGCCTGGCTTTGATCCTGACTAAAGGAGAAACCTGAAGCCTTTCCAGAAAACAAGACCTGTCGCACGACAGCAAAAAACGTCTTCCTGTCTGCGAGTCCATCAGGACCAGCGATAGAAAACTCCACTGTTAAACCAGGGGAAGCTGTTTTTCCTGTTATAAACAATTCATCTATTTTTGTTCAGATTCTGCCAGCCCCCATCAGCTTCCTCATCCTGTTATGCTGCTGCTGGCATGACTCCAGAATCCTCCAGCTTCTCCTCCTCCTCTAATCTCTCCTTCTCTGCCTTCCTTCTCCCACTTCATGGTCAGACAAACAAAATGTCTGCCATGCATGAATCCTTCCTCCTTTCCCTTTCTCTCTCCCGCTCCCCTCCCCACCGGCTTCCTCTGCTGAGCTGTTCAGCGGTTACATAAGAGCCGAGGTCAAAGTGTCACTGTCATTGTCAAGGGAGACGCAGAGCGGGGGG